>NC_080092.1:25501687-25804717 GCF_950005125.1 Chionomys nivalis
CACTTAGGCAGGAAATATAAGGATCAAAATTTATATTTCCCCCCAAATAATTTTATTTCATTTTTTTCTATTGAAATCAGCAGCAAGAAGGCAATATCAATTTTTCATTGTCACAAGGACAGCGAAATATTCAGACAAAGAAACTGTAAACTCTCATAAACATTGCTCTCCCCTTATTTAATCATATCTGGGCCATTTTGAGATGCAAAATTTATCTCTGTGAATGTATTTATAAAGTAGAAATAAAAGTTGAAAAGATCCTTTGGTCATGGCTATGTTGCATGAGCAGGTTTTCCTCCCTGAAAAACTATTTACTGCCAAGAAGTCTTGAAAGAGAAGCCTAAAAGTACTTCACATAAGTGACTATAACTCATTTGCAGACTTAGTTGGTGGTAACTATCACATTTAAAACTCATTTCACATTGTATGTGTATGCCTGGGTTTTAGTATGCAAAGTACTTTGTTTGAAATGAATTTCTTTATGCTTATTAATCATATACAATATTAGGAACAGAATCTCAAAATCCCATTGCTTCCTAAAAGGTATCTTTGTCACAGCTTCCTAGAATACATTAGGTATTAACTTATAGCATAAAAAACTATTCTTGCATGCTTACCTATTATCTAAAACATTTGAAAGTGTTCCAGACTTCCTAACACATTTTGCAATAGTTGTGTTCTCACCAACCTAATTTTTAAGACAGTGCTTGAAAAGTAGAATGATGAATATAAATAACTTCAGGTGGTTTTATTGTATGACCTACATGGGACCTAAACACTTAGGGCTTCAAGGAACTGTGCTTGAGTCTCTTGAAACCAAGTATAAACACAATATCGTTATCTGCATCTTTTCATAGAAAGACTCTAGAGTTTTCTCAAAATTGAGAAGGTTCTTTGCCATGAAAGTGTTAGGAGTTGCTGATCCTAGATTGTTTTCCAGACTGCTGACTGAATTTCCATTTCAATTCAACCATTCCAATACATTTTCAAAGTTTAATAGAAGTTTACATCTTGAAATTACTTTAAATCCAGTTCAAAGAGAGTTGGGAGTTGAAGGGAGGCTATATTTCTTGATGTTAAAAAATTGCAGGAATATTGCAGACCCCTTAACAAGATCACTAGGACTAAGAGTTTCCTCTCTTTCCCCATTACTGACAATAAACTCTGTTTCAGGAATAGCCTTGCCAACTGGTGACAAGAAATCCATTGTAATTCTAACCTTACAACTGCCTAGCTGGGCAAAGTCAGTGAAATTTCACATCTCCTACCCAGTAATTCCTATAATTGATTGGAACAACCTGAGTCATATCTCCAGTCCTTATACCAATCACTGTTGTCCAATAGATATCAACAAGGTACAGTTTTGCATGTTTGGCAAGATCCCAACTTGAGTGTGCTACAGGCATCTTGTAGGACAGAGGATAGGATAAAACTCATCATTCAATGCACAGGTCAGTCCCCCACACAAGGAATTACCCAGTCCCAAACTCAGCAGTACAAAGGCTGAACAACCCTGCTGTTGACAAAATAATGACCCACCAGTCCCATAACTTGTATATTTTTCTGTAATGGGGAAAAAAAAAACCATTTGGTCACAAAGAGTACAGAGTGAGAAGAGTCCTAAAGGACAATAAAAACATGTAGGCAGAGGAAGGAAGAATTTGTTCAAAGCAAGCAAAATCATAAAATTTGTCTTCAAAAGACTTCTTAAGCAGAGATATATTCCCTGTCATGGAAGGCTGATGTAGTAAATATATTCTGTAATTATTAACTAGTCACCACAAAACAATGGAGCACCTATTACTCCACATGCTTTCATAGATTTAGTATTTAAGGCACACTTAGCTAAGACACAGTGAATCTATCAAGCTTGATTTCTAAGTCCATAGTCTGATGCCTCCATGTATTCTGTGTTTCACAATGCTTTCTTTGGGGTACAGGAAAATAATCTTCCCTTACTCAAAAAAAAAAAAAAATCTGGTCAAAGCAGACTTATCTGCTTTGCAAGAAAAAGGATGCTTTTCTCCCAAGGACATTGCCTGTGTTCTACTACTCCATGTATGAATGCATGCACTCACTGTTTTTCACATGTGCATTTTAGATTATTGAATGATTTCCTTTCATTTTGCTTGCATAAGCTGAGTTTATTTTGGGAAAAAAATCGAAAGTCTTTTAGCACATAGATCCTGACTCTTTGCCAAGTTTTTCATCACCAAATGTCAAGTTTCAAACTGCTTGCCACGGGGCAACTGTGATTTAGTCTCCACCTGAAGTAATGATAAATGGCAAAGACACTTGTGACCAATACCATTCAAAGGGGAACATAGATATCTGGATTTGTGTATGTTTGTATTATTTTGGGAGTTGTACATGAGGAGTTAATAATTATATTAGTACAGTATTAAAGACTGACTTTATGTCTTGGTTACTATGGTATGTTTGTAAATTACACTAGATTATAGGCTGGTTATTTTGTAAGTGTCATTATAGAAATTATTAATTGGATCCCAAATAAACCACTCCCATCTACCAGCTGCCTAGTTACACAACCAGCTATGTTTGTATTTTCTAGTTTAATGTAATTCTTTAAGTCTTCCTGGAATATTTTATTGCAAATGTCAGACGTAGAATTACCTAACTGTAAGATATTTGAATATATTTCTTAGAAATGAGTTTGTATAACCACAGTGCTGTGTCATGCAAAATAAAGTCACCACAAATTTCTTAATGTTGTCTAATTTCAAATTTATATACAAATGTCCATATTTACCTAGAGACATGTCTTCCCTTGACACTTATTAATTGTTCAAATTAAGTATTTCAGTGAGGTGTTCTGACGCCATAGAGGGATTCAGACTGTCAGTGTCACTGAATGAAATAATTCTCTTCTACATCTCCTGTCTTTTTAATGCTACATTTTGCTTAAAATAAATCTACATAATGTGTGCTCCTGCACATTCTGAATTTGCCATGTTGTTTTCTCACATTGTTCTTGAATTTGTATTTCACAACTATGTTTTCTGTAGACTAGTTTATAGTGCTGTAACTCTTATAAAAGAAGAATTTCAATGTTTAGGTACCCATGTGGCGTTATATTTCTCTATTTCAAGGTATGTGGTGTATATATCTCCATTTTAGTAACACTAATTATCAGCTATTATAGGTAGAGGGAGTAAGGAGTGAGAGATAAGTACATCATTAATCTTTTCCTTAATAGTTTTCATTATCTGATGACCCTTTATTCAAGCCAACTCTTTTATTTTGGGCTATAAAATGGTGGCTATCCTAATTATGCCATTACTTTGGTAATTCTTCACTGGAATTCCTCATGAAATAGCTGGGTTACTTAATCACTCTGAGGTCAAGTTCGCATGACAAAAATAAGATCCTTATTTATTGCCTTTTTGTGACCATCATACTAAGTAATGGTTAGTGTCCTTGCAATCTTCAGTGCTAACCAAAAATATGAGCTTTGCCTCTACAAGTTCTGGGGTGAGCGAGTCTGTTTCCTTATGAAACTGTAGATCTCTTATGGATTTAATCTTTGTGTGTGTGTGTGTGTATTTGTGTGTATGTGAACACGTTTGTATGTGTGTGTGTGTATGTGAACACGTTTGTATATGTGTAATGTATGTGTGTATTTGTGCGTATAGGTATGGATGTACCTGTACATGTGTGTGAAGGTCAGAGATCAATCCTAGGTATATTCCTCTATTACTTGATACCTTTTGTTGTTTATTTTCTTAAGAAATGGTCTTTTATCGAACACAGACATTATTAGAATTTTTTTTTTAAAACTGGATGATCAGGGAGCCCTGGGAACCCATTTGTCTCTGCCATTCCTCACTCTCTTTGCTAGAGTTATAGGTGTATAATATCATGCCTGGCTTTTTACATATATAAGAGGTGGAGAAATTGATTCTAACTCAGATATTCATGCTCATGTAGCAAACATATTACCCACTGAACCATCTTCCTAGCCTCTACATTAGTCTCTTTTAATGAAGGCACCCACTATCATTTTTCTACCTAAAATAGAAGATAACTAGAACTTGAAACTTTAAACATGTATAATTACTGCTAGTACACCAAACAGTTGTCTATCCCCAGCTACAAGATCAATATCAGCAAATTTCTGTCCTGTGACAAAATATCAATTTATATAAAGATATTCTAGATAGGCAGACAGACAGACAGACAGATAGACAGATGATAGATGAATAGATGATAGATAGATAGATAGATAGATAGATAGATAGATAGATAGATAGATAGATAGATAGATGATAGATAGATAGATATCTTCTATAGTAAGACATTCCATCTATACAATCTTTAATTTAGAAACAAGATGGAGATAATATTTGTCTAGTATATTTTCTATATGAGGTTTATAAAAAAGATTCATGGAAGTAGCAGAGTTGACTCAGTAGTAAAGATCCCTTGCTATGCAATCATAGTGATTGGAGATCAGATCTCTGCAAATGTATAAAAACTAGGCTTGGTTCCCCACATCCCTCTAACCATATCCCAGAGGATTGTGTAAACAAGATCATAGCTAGGGCTTGCTAGCTGCCAGAGTAGCCTAAAATCAGGTTCACCTAGATACCCATACCAAACAAAAACAAGGCCGAGAATGATAGAACAGGATACATGATTGCCACCCCCTGGCCTCCATTCCTGAAGACATATACCCCCGCATACATGTGCATACAACCCATGTACATCCACGCACATATGCAATCACACACACACACACACAGCAGGGACATAAATATGCAAAAAGTGATTTATTAAAAACAAAATATGAGGGGCTAGAGAGATAGCTCAGCAGTTAATAGCACTTGTTGCTCTTCTAGAGGACCTGAGTTCTATTTCCAGCACCCACATGGCAGCTCACAATTGTGTGTAACTCTAATTCCAGAGGACCAACATCATCTTCTGACCTCCATGAGAATCAGATATTCACATAGTGTACAGACATGCATGCAGGCAAAGCACCCATACACATAAAGCAAAAAAGAAAAAAAATGTATGCTATTATTAGAATAAAAGTTAATTTTTAAGACTTATCAGTTAATGGGTTATTACTCAAATATGCCCAATTCTCTAATAGATATATGTCCATATGCATGTGTTTTAGTTTGAGTTGGAATATAAATGTGCAGTACATTGCACTTGCTTGACATGCCTCGTCATGATAGTTAATGTTTGGTTTCCTCCTTCAGCTGTTCCTCTCCTTTTCATTTCTCAGTCCAGAAGCCAGCCTTAGGATTTCTGGTTTCTCTCGCATTTTAGAGCTTCCGGGTTGATAACTTTTAAAGAGTTATCAAAAGGAGCTCATCCACAATTTAATTATTTTTTATTTCCAAAAATTAGTCCATCTTTAGCCCACGCTAGTGTCCAGTAATTCATTCATTCATTCATTCATTCATTCATTCAAATATAAAACTACACAAAGTGTTACACTGAAAGGGAAACTAGGAAACTGAAGAGAATAAAAATGTAAACTTCCCCACATGTTGAAAGATTTTTTTTAAAGATAAAATTGTTCACCGTGAAAGATTTCATATATATCACAAAGGAAATCCCTAATAAAAATGTCAGAAGTAAGATCAGATATTTTTCATGCCATTACAATGAATAATATCCCCTTTCTATAATAAAGTTATTTTTAATTTACTGGCAGTGCAATTCACTTTGATACTGAAAACAATGTGGTAAACTATTACAAAGGAAACTCTAAAAGGTAGAAACAAAAGGGCACCTAAAGCGTACTCTGCAAATTAATTATAAAAAATCAGGAACCATCATGTTGTTCTCAAGCAAAAAAAAAAAAAAAAACAAAAAAAAACTGACCAAAAACATAATCAGTCAACATAAAAATATAATGGTTCTTATTACATGTACACCAAATAACATAGGTACAACTTTTCAGTAAAAGATTATAGGCAATGTGAAAATAAATAGACAAGCTACATTTATCATATATTAATAACGCCAATAGTTCAAGAAACCTGAGTTGAATAAAATATCACTCAAAACAATGAAGATCTTACTTTAATTCAGGCTACTATAAAAATGATATGATTGGTGCCTCAACAACAGACATTATTTTCCATGGACTTGAAAACTGGTTTAACACCAATATCAAATTCTGTCTCTAATAAGGTCCTCCTTCCTGACTTGCAGAAAGTCATTTATTTTCCCTGTGTCTTTACAAACTGAATTTAGAGTGTTGATGTGCCTTGTTCTTCTAAGGATGTTATGTCCATGGTGAGGGCTCTCCCACCATGAATCTTTACCAAAAGAAATCCATCTCAAAGGCACACCTCTTAATGTCATCATCTGCGAGAAGAGAGCTTCAGTAAAAGAATCTAAGAGAACACATTTAGTTCTTATGACTTGAACAACATATCAGTAAGTGAATATAGCACGATAAGTAAAATATAACCCTTGATTATAGAGTTTACATCTTTGCAACTATGCATAGAATATTTGTAAAAACTGGACAAGAATTAGCTCTAATATTTCCCTCCCCAAAGTTTAATACACAGAGTATCTCAATAATTTTTGTTCTAGCTAGTTTTTTTATTTTGTTTTATCTACTTTACACAAACTAAGGTCCCTGGGAAGAGAAATTTTATTTTATTTTTATTTATTTTTTATTTTTTAAAATATTTATTTATTTATTATGTATACAATATTCTGTCTGTGTGTATGCCTGAAGGCCAGAAGAGGGCACCAGACCTCATTATAGATGGCTGTGAGCCACCATGTGGTTGCTGGGAATTGAACTCAGGACCTTTGGAAGAGCAGGCAGTGCTCTTACACTCTGAGCCATCTCTCCAGCCCCGGAAGAGAAATTTTAAATTGAGAAAATGTCTCTATCAGGTTGACTTATAGGGCATTTTCTTGATAAATGATTGATCTTCGAAGTCTCAGCCCACTATGGATGATGCCACTCCTGAGTTCACAGACCCAATAGACTCACGATCCTATTAGGTTCTCATTCAGAACTTGTTGAATCAAATGATAGTATATTCTTTAACATTAAACAAGGTAAGGTAAATGGTTATGTTGGGGTTTCTTTCTTTTTACTTCCTTAAATTCATTCTCTTTACTAATAATTCCATGTTACTTTTGATTATTAAAAGTATTGTTTTATTTAAATAGCATTTAAAATCGGTCTATCAAAATCCATGTAATAACAGTTTAGACCCTTCAACTTGACACCTTGCCTGTTTCTCCTTCTTGCTTACTGTATTCTCCCATTCAGTTCAATATGTATCAGGTTGTCTGACCAGATAAAATTTTCTCATTTCCATGAATGTCCAGCAGTCCTTTACTATAGGGACTTCAGAATTTCTTTGTTTAATGCCTCCACTCTAATATTAGAGATGTGCCTAGGGATATCACTAACTTCAGAAACAACACTCCACATTTGCTGCCTCCCCCTCCTCAACCCTGTTTTATTCTCCTGTACGATCACACTTAGTGTGTGCACCTATTTTCTTATATGCAGTCTGTTTATAGAGTATCTTGATACCTAAAAGCCCTGACATAGACAGGCATAAAAACATGCCACTATGGTTTGATCACTACTAAATTCCCCATGGCTAAACCAGTGCTGGACATACTGTGTTCAGCAAGAATTAATAAATAAAATGTGTCTATTTTGTCTCAAGGTCACTGTTGAATTCCTTGATGGGATTTTACTACTGTTCTTTTAAAAAAATGACTCTCTTTTATCAATATTGAAGTCTTCAGACTTGTTGGTCATTCTAAGACTTTTTTTTTATTGTGCGTTGAACACTCCTGCTATCCCTTAGCATATTATATTTGAATACAGTGTTTTTTCCTCATGACACAAGTCAGATACTTTTGCTCTTTCCCATAAATCACTTTGGTAGCCAGAAAAAAAAGCATTAAGCATTTAAAGGTAACTTTTAAAAGATCAACCATGGGAACAAATATAATGACATCCATTTAAAAGGCACGAAAAAAAAAGACTATTGTTGAGCTTTTTATCCTGGGAATAATATAAAATCAGTTATCCATGTTTGCATATTGTCATTCCAGAAGGAACTGGAATAAAATTGGTGCACTACTGTTTCTTGTGGAGACGACAGTTGTCACACATACTCTTACCGAGGATTGTAAAAACCTGTATGTGGAACCAGAACTGTTACTGTTACCCTTGGATAGGCCACATTTATAAGTCTATATATAATTTCCAAATGTACAGGTCAAAGCAACATAGCACATATAAAGCAGTTCAAAAATTACAATTAATTTCATTTAATTCCTTGGTTTAAATCCAGCAACATGACAATAATTGTATATTAATGATATTTTAAAGGATTTGTACTGAATTGACAAGTATTAATGTTATATTTAGAAAGAAACAAACTTGTTTAAGAGACCAGCGAGTGCATGAGTACAAAGTCATCTTCTGGAACACAGGTAGTCCAATAGGAGTCACTCCTCTGAAAAAACTTACTTTTTCTTCCCCAGTAGACATCAGTTGCCAATACTCACTCAGCTAGGTTGTGGCTTTGTAAACCTCTCTCCCACCCATGCTAAAATTTTGCAGGGCTTGATCTTGTGCAAGTCTTGTACATGAAGTCATAAGGGCTATGAGTTCATGTATAAATACCCCTGTTAAGTCTGCAAAACACTGAGAAATGAATATTGTCTTCTACTTATTGCTTCAAGTTCAAACAATGCTGGTATTACTCAAAAATTACTTGAATATTCTTTGTCCGGTATGTAGCAAAGAAACTTTTAATTTTTTTTTCTCCTTGCAACATTCTTGACCTTTGACGTTTACCTACCAAAAAGTCTTTTCAGAAGTATGCAAGAGGGCTTCTAATTTAAAGTAGTTACTTTTCTGTGATGTCCACCCAAAAGTATCAAATTACATTATTGTGTAAAGGAAAATGATTATATTCCATTGTAAATTTGACTAGAACAAGGATCTTATATGTCTTCAATTGATGGATGATTGAACAGATAAGCTTTTACTTATCCCCAAAACAGAAATATCTGAGGGGTTTGATCCTCTAGAATATACTAGCCATTTCTATTTAGGAACTTATATAATTTGCTTATTGCTATTGGTGATAGCTATTTTGCATAATATAGTACCTTTGTAAATATTTGCAAATTAACTAATAATAATATTGCATGAAAATTATACCTGTGAATGATTTTTATTATTTAATCTCTATAAAGTATATAGATAAGCAAAACTGAACTATATAATAGGTGCAATTACAAAAGAGGGGATTTCTTGTTTCAACATATTTTCTCGATCTTTCTCAGCATTAGTAAATTTGCTGATGTTACCAGGAAACATCAAGACGCTCTCATTCGAAGATGAAGCTACAATTGGAATTTTATTTGTGGAGTTTCCTCTGTCACTGACAATCCGCAAATCACTTAAATCATTCAGGTATTATGAACTTTAAGTGGCCACTGGAGAAAACCAAACCAATAGTCCTGTTTTATTGTTAGCACAGCTTCAAGGAATTATGGTTAGCCCTTATTGAAAAATTCATGAGACAAGATAGTAAAAAGTGAGAATTGTACAATAAATCATCGTGAGCAGGTAAGGAAGTAATAAACATTGATCAGCCAAAAGACCAGCACATTGACTAATGGCCTCATCACAGTCCTTCTCCGGGACACAACCAGTTCATCTTTCTGCTGCACACATGCCATGGAAGAAAACAGGCTCATTCTGCTTATCCTTAGTCTTGCTGTTTTTTGTTTTAACATTATGACAGCATGTGCATAGTTTAGCAGTATAAAATGATCACAGTTTAACTATACATATTTTTAGTCTACTTAGTAACTATGTAATCACATTTCCATTATTTTACTATTAATTTTAGTATTCCAAATATTAACATTCTAGCATCTAAGAATAAGACAATTATTCTTTGAAGTTTGGTCATGAAAGTTTGTGGGTTGAATTTAAATGAGGAAAGGACTTTATTCCATTATGAAGACTGAAAGTGGAATTCCAGAAGAGTGCTTAACAACATTTCAAATCCCGGGAAGTTTTCACTCAGTTTAGTGGAGAGCAAGAAGTCATTTAACTTCATCAGAAAACTTCTCAGAGTTACTAACTGGACCTGTGAGAAACAGCCTTATTGGATTCTGCAGAGAGCTGATGACAAGACGTCCTGAATGTTTTGAGCTCTTCCTTTCCAGTTAGTGTCAGTTATAATGTTGATGTCTCAGTTTTGTGACAGAACAAAATAACAGAGTCAGAATTGTTCAAACTTCATAGAACCTAGAAGGATAACATTGATATTTCTAAAGAAACTTATTAGAAGTGTAATTATTAGACAGTACATTGCTTAAATTTAAAATGTATAATTTGGTAAGTTTTGACATACTGCTCACCCATGCCTATCCACAATCAAAGTAATGAGCACAGCTATTGCCTCAAAAGTATCCTCATGTCCCTTTGGATTCCCATTTCTTAAAAGCCAATAAAATACTTGACAAATGCAAGCACGTGGTTTTTAACATACTTACCCACCCACACAGCAAACACACACTCCAAGGTACATTGAAAAATTATGTTTAATTTTCTCAAGTCTGCTAAAAGACTAATTTTCTTAATATAGAAAATTATCTTCACATCAAAAGAAAAAACAGTTCTGCAATTATATATTGGTTTACATTTTCAAAACTTTTTTTTATTTTTGGTTTTTAGAGACCAGGTTTCTCTATGTAGTGCTGACTGACCTGGAACTCACTTTGTAGACCAGGCTGGCCTTGAACTCCTTAAGATCCACCTGCCTTTATCTCCTGAGTGCTGGGATTAAAGGCACGTGCTACCACTGCCTAGCTTCAAAACTTTGATATGACAGAAAAATTTAATACACAGCCACTCTCTTATCTTCATTCAGTAAACGCTCATAATTTTGAGGTTCACCCCTGTTTTAGCTGTTGTTAATTATTCTGTCCCTCTCGGTGACTGGTGTCTCTGATTATATGGATAGTCTACACTTTGTCTGTTAGTTCTATAATTATCAGATATTTCAATTATTACAAATAAAGTTGAGGCCTAACATAGTGGTGCACACCTTTAAAACAGTACTTGGGAGGCAGAGGTGGGCAGATCCCTATGAGTTTGTGGTCAGCCTTGTCTACATAGTGAGTTCTAGGATAGTCAGAACAACATAGTGAGACCCTGTCTCAAAACAAAACAAAAATAAACAGAAATACAGCTAATATGAATAGCATTGCACAGCTTTTTATAAGAACATAAGTTTTGTTTCTATTGAATAAATACCTAGAAGATGAACAGCTAGATCATGTTAGTAGCCCTGTTTTCCAAATGCTTTCATTGATTCTGCATGACAATTTCAAACGTGTATAAAATATTTTCCTATTACTATAAAATCCCTGCCTTCTCTATTATCCCTCACCACTCATATTCCTCCTCTTTCCAAGAAGGCCTTTCTGCACATTATCTTTTTCATTTGTCTGTTTTGAGACCAACTAAGTTTAACCAGGATCCAGGACCATACGTGCCGATGTGTTTGGAGCTCTTTAGTGGGTACATAACTGAATATAATGACTACACTTTCCCTAGAATCCATTAGTTTTACAGTGAACAGTATGGCCCCTTGAACTCCCTCATGCTCTTTGACTGAGTGTTGCTATGCCCTTTCTTGTGAAGGCGATTGCAGATAGCCACAACTCTTATAAGGCCAGAGAACTTCATTGGCTGAGCCATTTCCAGAAGACATAAGCTCACAGCACTTCTCTCTAGTTTATGACTCTTATATATTTTATGCTGATACTTCTGTGATAATCTTTGGACCTTTAATAAGATGTAAAATGCTTTATTTAGGGCTAAGCACTCACTCATCACTCATTCTCAGCTTCTTGACGATCCATGCAGGCAGACAGAGGCTGCTTGTTCGTTCTCAACCATCCTGACCTGAAATAACCACACAGAAACTATATTAATTGCAATACTGTTTGGTCAATAGCTTAAGTGTATTTCTAGATAGCTCTTACATCTTAAATTAACACATTTCTATAATCTGTGTATCGCTGCATGGTTGTGGCCTACCAGTAAAATTCCCTCAGGCATCCAGCATCTTGCTCCTCTGGCAGCTACATGACGTCTCATCTGACTATGCCTACTCTCTCCTCCTCTATCTGCTTGGAATTCCTACCTTGCCCTATTCTGTGCTGCAATAGGCCCAAAGCAGCTTCTTTATTAACCAATGGTATTCACAGCATACACATCACATGTATCTCAGCATTAGCCACTGTTCATTGCAAACAGAAGCTATGATAATTTGGTTAAGAGTAGCATTACTATGGTAATAGCTATAAGTTAGCTTGGCACAATGACATTGGTCCCTAGGGCCTAAGATCTCCTCAGTCGTGAGTTTTAGACTAGCTTTACAGTACCAGTCATAAATTTCTTCTTGTAGAAGAGATTTCAAATGAATTCAAAGTGATCAGCTCTTCCCCTAACAGTTGTACCATTATTACACCAGTAGGGGTGTCTTGACTGCAAGGTTGATATTGTAGTTTATAATAGTCACAACTGGATCTTCCTAAGAATCCATTCTTGTACAAATACACAGAATTGTATTTCTGTGTAGTAATAGGTTTCAGATCCAGTATCCACCCTGTATGTTGTAATTAAGAAACATCTGAATCACATTACATTTTGTGCTGTATCATCCCAGCCTAACGAATTTTATGCCCTTGCTCGGAGGTGTTAATGTGTGAAATATGGTAATAAATCTTATGTGGGAAAAACCATATGTTGACATATGTGGACAAATCATGAAAAATTAAAATAAAGAGAAAGTAAATGTAAGCAAACCAAATGGCCAATACCAATTGAAATCTAGATGTTAATATGATTCTAAAATAGACAAAGAAATACAAAATAAATGAAAAGAAATTCTCATCAACAAAAGAGGAAACGTGTGTGTGTGAGTATATGTGCTAGGGAAAAAAGTTTCAGAACTTGGGGAAAACTTTCAACCACTATATCATAGAGATATTTGGAAATAGCTGGAGAAATTGGGGTTCATAATAGCAGAGTTTGTTTTGAATATTGGTGTTTTGCTTGGTTCTTTAATAGGGATTAAGAGAGCCAGAAACAGACAACATGAAGTTGGGTAGGAAGGTGAGGATGAACAGGGAGGAGTTGAGGGAGGGAAAATATAATAAAAATATATTATATGAAAAAATAAATGATATGAAAGAATAACTGAAGGTGGGAAACTGAGATTCTATGTAGCTGTGCCCTATCACTGACATCACTCACTTCTAGGTGATGATATAGACAACTAACGTCATGAATATGAAGTTTCTATGTAGTCCTGATACCTGAAAACACTTATTTTATTAAGTGTGCATTTTGTTAGTTTCATGATTTGAAAAGTAATTAAAATGGTAATTACAATGGTTTACCAGATTTCAGCTTCTAATCCAGAAAGCCAGACTCAATCACGTTCAAAATCTTGAAGATGCGGGAAACCTCTTACAAACAAATGTAGTAAACAATGTCAGACTAGGAATCCTTCTGAGTACAGCATAAAAACCAACAGAATCCTTGACAAATACAAAGAATTGATTTTTGCACACCTACCCACCTACACAGCACAGCCCCTCCAGGGTATATTGAAAAATTCTGTTTAATTTTCTCAAGTATGCTAAGAGATTAATTTTCTTGATATAGAAAATTATCTCCACATCAATAAAAAACATAAAAATCTCAAAAAAATAAAAATTACATGAATATAGTTTACAGGAAACGAATGTGGGAATGTGGTTTTTCTTCATCAAAGAAGCAGTTTGTATGAAGACTATCTGCACATGTCTTAACCTGGATAAGTTTTAGAAGCAGTGTGATAGTGAGGGGTTGGCCAGCAGGTGTGTTTTCATTCATTGGCTTGGCTGTTAAGCTGACTCATTTTCACATGGCACAGATTCACAGTAGTTTCTCATTTAAATGTGGATTTACCTTCGGCACAAAAAGAAGCCCCAGTAATAACAAAAGTACATAAAGGAATATTTTATGAAACCAATAGTTTATAGGAATACTGTATGAAGCAAAGTGACTCAAAAGAATTGGACAATTTTAGTGTGTTGACATATAGTCTCCGGGATATCTAGGAAAGAAAAAATGAGTAATGTTAGTTATACTATCCTAAAATTAGTGCTGAAGATGGGAGAATCCGGGGCAAAATCATTAACAGGATTGATAAGTATTGATAAGTATTGCATCATGATACTAGGTATCAGTTAGCAGATGAGGATAGCTATAACTTCTACTGGATGTCTTTCTGCAGCCTTTACATGATGCACCATGCTCACCAAAAACTTAATGAAGATATTGAATGTATCTGTCACCCTCAAAGCTATCCTGAGAACTCTTATGATTTCTATTTACTACTTTATTCATCATCAAATATTTCTTGATGAGTTTTCTGTTCATATAGAGGCTTTATACTTCTTTTTTTTTTTTTTTCGTTTTTCGAGACAGGGTTTCTCTGTGGCTTTGGAGCCTGTCCTGGAACTAGCTCTGTAGACCAGGCTGGTCTCGAACTCACAGAGATCCACCTGCCTCTGCCTCCCGAGTGCTGGGATTAAAGGCGTGCGCCACCATCGCCTGGCTATACTTCTAATTTTACTAGATGGGGCTTATTTCTTAGTAAAAGAAAAAAAATCTAAGATAAAGACTCTGCAGAAAGGGATCTGGTCCAGTAAACCCATTATTAACAAGAGTCTAACGTTGATGCTCCTATAACATCCTAATTATGCAGAACTGAATTTGCCAGTATTAATGGCTGTTGTCTCTAGTTGGTGTGTGTGAGAGGAACAAGTGTCGCTCAGGGCATTTGAAAGAATAAGGTGGTTCTAGAGCCATTATTCCTCTTCGACATAATCTTGCTGGTTTTTCTTTCAGTAAAACATACCTGGACTTGAGAATTTCTTTAGTTTATGCTGTCTTACGGTTCACCTTGACTTTTGCCTAGTTTTGTATTGAAAGATCATTGTTTCTACTAGACCCTCATACTATCAAAGACAAGACAAACTGAAAGCTTCCATTTGTCTTATCCTGTAGTCTTCCTGCCTATTGCTGTCCTTCCATATTTTCCAGATATCTTTCCTTCCCACGGGAGAAAGAGAATAGGACTTTTCTCTAAATCTTATTAGACTTGCCTAGAAGCTGTCTGAGTTTGGGATATAAGAATCTAAATTTCTTTGGCCCTCAACCCCGGACTTAACTAAAAATTTAAAATAGCATGATCCTGTTGAATTTTAATCTGCAGACAATGAAGTCATTTAAGAGATTTAAGGTGAACCATGATGTAGGATTTGCATTTCAGAAAAATAGCTGTGACCCTTAATGGAGAGCCATAAAGAAGGCAATGGGAAGGATGTGTGATGAAGATGGTGGGGGGGGGGGGCAATGTGGGAGGATGAGGCAGGAAAATTGAAATGCTATGACAGTTATTACGGAGTAGGTTCTGTAACATTTGGTAATGTTTGATTATTTTAGCCCATGAAGTATTTGCATTTTGTAAAAGAAAAGGGGAGGTGAAAATCAGGCATAAAGTTAGAAAGATGTGAGAAGTCTCGGCTGAATTAAAGGAAGAGAGAAACTTAAAATATATTGCATATAAGTATGACAGTCCCAAGATATACATGTAAAATATATGTTTAAAACAATGAGGAAATTGTATATTAGAGTCATTCCAGATACCAAGACTTCTAAGTAGGAAAGTTATTGACAAATATGTCTTTTCAAAATCTCTCAACAATTTGGCAGCACTTTGCTTGAAAGGCAGATAGTGTCTCTCCTTTATATTGTGGCCATCATTACTTCTAGACCCCTGGGAGCTTATTAGAAATGCAGAAAGTCATTCAGTCCTTACTCACAGCTATCTGGACCATAATCTGTATCTTATAAAAACTAAATAAATGACATGCATACAGAAACAGACTGGAGAAATTCTGTCACATTATACTCTCCCAACCCTTTCAACTATAATGCTGCAGATAAAAGAGGAAATGACTGGTTGTAAAAATGTTTAGAAAAGTTGCCTCCTCAATCTCATATGCATCAAAGAAAAAAACTTCATGTTTGTCACACTCATTATCTTCAAGGTTCTATTTTAGCCTCTTCGGACTTGCCGGAACAGGTGGGACTCCTGACATCTTAACAGTACTTGTAATTTTGGAACATCACCACAGCCATGGTTGTCAGAGGGATTTTTCCCAATCCTTTGGCAGAGAGAGAACCGCACAACTCCAACAAAGCTAATAATAAAGTCTCCCTTGGGATGCTCAGAAGCAAATGTAAAACATTATCTAGCTATAATAACTAGTTGAAAAAAGCTGTTTCTCATAAAGATATTCCCCCTTTTGTAATTTCCTCTTAATAATAATGAGCAGAGGAGAGGTGAAGCTATTTATATCAGTGACTGTTTTTAATAAAAACAAGGGTAAGCATTCGAAAAAAAAAAAAAAAACCCTCCTCCTCTCACCCAGGAACCATTATCCCTGGATAAGAATGGTCCATTTTAGCAGCATCTCGCAGAGATCTACTCACCAATGCCTAGCCCTGTGCCCAGTCAGCAATGACTGGTTGATCTCTAAACAAGGAGCAATGGACTGGTCCATTTAATTTTAAATATTCTCCAACAAGACAAAAGCTGTGTACAATGACAAACACAGTGAATCATCATGCTTCTCAAATCCTTTCTTCCATCAATGGGATATAATCTTCTTTCTACTAGCATCCCAAGGTGATTCCTTCCACCTACATCTTCCCTATTCCCCTCCTAGACTGATATTTTTCCCTTTCTTTGAATTTAAGCCTAGGTATGATTTCCTTAGGAGACTTCCAAGATCATTTGACCTTTTCCTTACATTTAAAGCAGATCTCCAATGGTATTTTTCTCATACTACTGTGAACCTTTCTGTCCTAACATGATCACAACCTGTAATTATCTTTTATGTGCCAATTCCTCTTTAAGTACATTTCCCTACCTCAAAGACTTTAGTATAAAATCACTGTTCATAGACGAATACATTAATTGCACAAAGATGCACATTAACCCCAAAGCAACAATAAAAAAGCCATCTGCTTGTGACTCTCCTTATCTCCTTGATGTGCTGTGTATTTCTTATGCATTAACTCTTTGTTTTTGTAACCTTACTTCATGTCCACTTAGAATGCGTGCTAACTTTATAAGCAATTGGAGTGAAAATATGTTTTTGGGTCTTTCTGATTATCTTATATACTTTTTGAACTAGTTCCAAGCACAAGATAGACCTTATGTAAAGTTAAATTTAATGGTGGTCATACTATTCTCCTGATGAATTGGTTTGCAGTGCTTAGGAGTACACGACAATTTTAAGGCTCAAAAGTATCTGCCAATGGAGGTCAGATATTTGTAAAATATTGACATGATCAATTTCCTCCTCTTCTCCAAGCTCTTCTCTTTGCCAACAATTAGGTAACATTTACTCTTGACAGTAAGATTTGGGAAGGAAATTAAAAGACAGATATGCTTGTAATTGTTTAAGATTTGTACTAAAAAATTAAAGATGACCCATCACATCCCCTGAGTCTTGCTTTGACTAACAACCTAAATATAAAAGAGTAAATGTTTTAAGACAAGAAAGAAGCATCTTTAAGAGTATCTAGCATTTGAAACTTTAATTGAATTATCCCTAAGTCATCACACAGAGGTATTTAGCTTGAACAAAAGAATATTGGTCTGTAGCTTCTAAATATTCAGACAACCTTAAAATTTTAACTCTTGTTCTTCTTTCTAAAAACTCGTGAAGTTGGAGGTTCAGTTCAATGATAGAGCACTTGATTAGAAAGTACATGGTGATACACACCTTCAATCCTAGCTCTTGGGAGGCAAGGCAGGTATATCTCAAAAGAAATAAAGAAAGCAAGAAAACAAGAAAGCAAGAAAACAAGAAAGAAAGAAAGAAAGAAAGAAAGAAAGAAAGAAAGAAAGAAAGAAAGAAAGAACAAGGCCCTGATTTCAGTTCTTATCTTAGAGATAGAGGGAGCGGGGGGGAGTTAGTCTATAAACATATCTTTTGGGGAATATTCTGGGCCCTAAGGGCCTAAGAAATAGGTAAAAAAAAAAAAATAAGCCTACCATGGGCTTGGAACAAAGGACATGTTTACCATTAGAGGGAAGAGATAGTAATGAATGCATAAGCCAGAGCATTCTATACTCTCATTGGTAATAGGAAGTAATGTGAAAATGGAATATTGAAGGATTCTGAGGAGCACTACTTTGGTTTAGGGTTTAGGAAACACTTTAAGGAGAATAGAGATGGTTAGATACCAGAATAAAAACAAAGAACCATTATACTTTCTGAATATCACCCACCACCTTCCTTTCTGTTCTTCCTTCTCCTCCCCTAGTCTCCACATTCCTATGAACAGGACTCTGATTTGGCTGCATTAAAACATCCACTTTCACCGAGGAGTGGCATAGTGAAACTATAAAGTAACTTTTAGGGAAATCTATACAAGTGAACAGACTGTTAAGGGAATCTTTGAAGCCAGGCAGATAATCCAGTTGTTTGCAAGAAGATAAAGAGTGTGTAATATGATCCTCAGATAGGTAAATACTGGTGTTAAAGAAAATAAAAAGGGAAGAAAGTATATGTGACAGTCCTTCTTAGACCTGAGGAATGAAAGACAGTTTCCCATAAGACATGAGAAACTCAGTGTTATAGTTTAAAATATTAATAATGTTGGGCTGGCTCAGCAGTTAAGAGCACTGATTGCTTTTTCATAGGATCCAAGTTCAATTCCCAGAACCCACATAATGACTTACAACTGTCTGTAACTCCAGTTCCATGTGATACTATGCCCCCTTCTGGCTTCCGTGGGTGCTGTGGGCACTCCTTCAACCAATGGCCTTTAAGATACCAGCCCACTTTGGGTGTGATCTCATGGACTATAAATGCAAAAGAAAAACTTGTGTGGGGTTCTTAGCTGCTCCCAATGCACACAAGGACTGCAGATTGCTACATTTTCTGTGAGTTTGTCCCCAGATAAATAAACCTTGGTTATACTCCATTCTGGGCTATTTTGGAACTCTTTTGAATGCCAACAAATTGGCACCCACTGTCTGGGGCTTGGATCCACAAAAGATCTAAAAAAGCTTTTTTTAATAAAAGAGGGCTTCTAGACCCACAAAAATGGGAGCCAAGTGCAGCTTCTCAGTAGCCACATTTCTTCAAATAGCCTCTCTTTGCTGGCTGCAAGCAGTGGTGTGGCTCTTTTTTAAATCCTGCTTCCTGGTTTGTGCTGGCATCAAGGAACAGCTCTGGCTCTTTGGGGGACGTCCTGTTATGGAGCATTTAAATGGAGTTTGTAAGCAGAGTGCTACAAGTTTCTTAATGGCAACACAGACCCACAGCATCCCTGGAACTGGCTAATGTGGTTTGATGGAACAAGAAGCCCCCTGAAAGGTCTCCATGAACTCCTAAAATCTTTTGCCCAACAAACAGCAGAAAACATTTTGAAGAAAATTACTCCCAAATTCCCCAAATGATTGATTAAAAATGTTTGCCTTCATTTTAAAAGTGTTGGTTATAAGTGATTAATGGTCACAGTCAATTTCTAAAATAAATAAATACATAAGGGAGATATCATATATGGAGGTGAATACATTGGTATGGACTTTGTTCTACTGATACAAAATTAAAGTAGATTTGCTACACTGTGTATATGTATTTCTGCTCTTCTTTAAGATATTGTGTTTATGCAGCTCATCTTAAAAGGGAGTGTATCATTAAATACAGACTAATAGATAGTCATCTGTAATAATCAAACATTGTATTCATGTTAAGTTTTCTAGATGTACAGAGATATGCTTCACAGAGGTAATCTTCAAACACTTCAAAGAAATGTAGAATATGGTATTTAAATAATTTATATTTCTGTTGATGTGAGACATGATTATACCTGTCAGCACCAATCAATTCCTGAGAGGATGTTGGACACTGAAGACACTCAATCTGAAGCTAGTTTTTCTTTTTTTTCTTTGCAAAACTGGCCTTTGTGCAAAAACTGTCCCTGCCTCCACCACTGACAAAATGCACAGTGTCCAGACCAGACAAGCAGGATACAAGCAAAAAACTGCTAAACCTTGCCAAGACAGGGTAAGATGATTTTTCAAACTTTCCTGCCTCTAAAAATGGCCTGTCAGTTACCCTAGGCCTAAACTAAAGTTGGTTGCCCAACCTTGCAAATGAGACTTTAGGTGATTGCCGTGGTAGCCCATTGTTTCTGTCATTTCTTGCACCTTTTGGAGGTTGCCTGATTGCACTTCCTATTTACTCAAGTAATATTATTTCCTTTATCAGGTCTTTGATGGGGTTGAACACTAGATAAGCAAAGTTACTTTCCTCCTCGTGACTTAGCCAAGCCATTTTTTTAAATATAAGATTTAGACTCCTAGCATAGGATAACTATTGAAACATTTAGCATATGTTTTTGCTTGATGTTGTTCATGCTGTTTGTAATTCTACTATATATATATATATATATATATATATATATATATATATATATAGTTGTCTCTTATTTTCCTGGAAAATACTTGATACTTATTCTTATTGTATATATTTTTGTATCATGCTTAGAACTCTTTTATTTAGACAAAACAGGGAGGTGCTGTAGGAACTCCTTCCGCCAATAGCCTTTAAGATATCAGCCCACATTGTGTATGGTCTTATGTACTATGAATGCAGATGAAAAGCATGGACAGGCTTCTTGGCTGCTGTGTTTGTTTCAAGTTCTTAGCAAATGCAGAGGACTGCAGATTACTACTCTTCCTGTGAGTTCATCCCCAGATAAATAAACCTTTGTTATACTTCATTCCAGGCTATTGTGGAACTCTATTGTATGCATCAGGCATGCACTTGTGGACAGACATTAATATAGAAAGAACACTCATACTCATAAATAGAATAAAATTTCTAAAAATACACATGATGAATTTAGTATTCAAATCTCCTTGTGTAAAACCATGAATTCAATAGAACTCAATAATCCAACTTCAATGAAGCATCTTCCTTACTGATTCAGTTGTCCTCTTTATGATTTTCCATCATGCATACAGTGACATAACTTACTTATTTTTATTAAAATATTGATTAAATTCACTTTCTCTTATTCTTTAGACACTTAAATGCATTATATGTGTTTTCCATATGTTTGCTTCCAACTAAAGCACAGTGAGATGCTATTAAGTAATGCAACCATTGTGTCCCTACCTCTGTATGTTTCATTTCACATGAATAACTGCAAATAACAGTTGCAAACATCTTTCTGAAATAGCTTGTATTTATATCATTTATATTTCCCTATATATTCATTATATTTCACATTTATGAAACACATCTGTGATGGTTATTCTTGGTTGTCAACTTGACTATATCTGAAATAAACTATAATCCAGATATGGAGGGCACACTATTATCTGGAAATTGAGTCTGAATGGCCCACACATTTGATTCAGACCCTGAGACTGGAAGGCACACATTTAATCTGGGATACCCCTTCTTCTGGAAGACTATATAAGGGCTATGAAAGAAGGAAGGGTTATTTCTTTGCCTGCTTGCTCTCGCCATGCCAGTACACCCATTCTTTCACTGGCATTGGAGCCTATTTGTTTAGGACCCCAGCATATAGATAAGACCAACTGAGACATCCATCTTGTGGAACTGAGCAGCTACCAGATTCTTAGACATTCCATTCAGAGCTGACCATTGTTGGACTTCAGCCTATAAGTCATTCCTATAAATTCCCATATGAGTGTGTATGTAGATATAGATAAATATTCATTCCATAAGTTCTGTGACTCTACAGAACTTTAACTAATACAGCATCTTATCTCTTTATCATAATTTTGATAGAATCTTTGACTTTATCAGAAGAACCGATAAGAATTTTGCAAACCTAATAGGATGAGAAATAGTATTTTTAAAAGTTTTAGTACTTTCTTTATGATAATATGAGAAAATTCATAACAAATAGTATTTCAACTAATTAACAAACAAGGTTCCTTGAATTAATTTTCTTCTTAGTACCCACCCAATTAATAATTTTGGGCATGTGATACCATATTATGTAGCAGGTATCTAAGATCGAAGTACATAATACACTATAGTGTTAAGAAGGAGCTAGAGCAATCTGAGATAAAAGAGTACTGTCTTTCCTTTGATATCAAAAATTGCTGGCATTAACAAATGTTAAGTGCTTTGTATATATTTTCACATTTGCATCTTACCATAACTTCACAGATGATTATTTTTGTCCCCAGAGCAGAAAGGAACAGTCTTACAAAATATTGTGGAAATTATGGCCCACCTTGATCCAACTGACACATCTTTGGTAAAACACATGAAGGTGAGAGTCCACAGGCTAGAAACACACTTCTGGTGTTCAGTGGGATTAAGGGATAGTCCCTGTGCATATCATAATGGCATCAGGCACACTCCTACACTAGTCCTGTAATGTCAAGTAATAGAGACAATGTGACCTCAAGAAAGATGTTAATCATCAAATACAGTTATAAAATAAACTACTGAGCTTGGTGGTTGCCTTCTTTCTTCAGAAACAAATAAGTTACAGAGTCTTCTACTGTCAAAAGAAAATTACTACATTTTCAACTTAAGAAACAGTCTTCGGAAATTTTCTCTTGCTTTGATGACAGTTAAAACACCATTTCTCAGTTTTATTGCCATTTTCACATTTTATGTCAAACCAAAAGTCACTAATAAAACAAAGGGTCAGAGATCTGGTTTATTTATTGTTATAAAAGTCTTGACAAGGGTTTGCTATTTTTTAGTCATATCATCATGCCTGAATAACACTTCCAGGGATTCAGACTTAATTGATCTGGGGTGTAGCCTCTGCAGTAGACACTTTCAAACATCTCCCAGAAAATGTCTTTTCAGTTTGACAAACTGAAAAATCACTATGTTATAATGGTTTTCTCGAAAGGAAATGATAATAGATCATCATAGAGAAATACTGGCCTTGATTTCTCGATTTCTTTATTTGAAAAGTATATTTAAACCATGTTTTGAAGAGGATTTTCCTCTGAATGGAAGATAGATATAGATGATATAGATATAGATATATAGATATAGATATAGATGATAACTATATACAAGCTTAATTTTTATAAGGTGATATATGGGCTTCGACTCTTTAGGTTAAGAGGTCAAGGGGCAGCAATTGACAACACATGCAGATTATCTTATTCCCTAATAATTCTACACAACTTGCTCACACCCAGTAGCAGCTAGAGTTAACCCGAAGACAAGTAGTTCAGTTCCTGGATCACAGTGGCAAACTAGTTGGAAGATCAGGCTCAGCTGCCGCTCTACACTCCCGAGCTAAGGTGTGATCATTTGAGTACATTTCGGGCAATTTATGGCACTCTGTTGAGAAAGCAGCTCTGCCTTAAAACCTACACATAGAACCCAGGTCTTCTATGGGCAACGTGAAAGTCACTAAGTGGTCCCCAGTTCCTCTTTAGATGCTGGGAAGGTATGTTGCAACAAACAATTTATGTGTGTTGAGTCATTCATTTGTGTGACAAGTATGTTTAGATGACCTACAGTGAATGGTATTCTTCAAGGCTGAAGATGTAAAGTAATAGACAAACCAAAACTGATTCTTGCTCTCAAGGAATTTTCTGCTCAATGACCAAAAGTAAGAGATGAAAGGATACATGACCAATGGTAAAAAATTAGACTGCTGCACATCTGTGCAAGTCTTACTTCTGTCGAAGAGTCAATAATAGTCCGTTTGTGGCAGAAACATTTATGCTAAGTTGGGGAGAATGAAACAATCCAGATCTATCAAGTGCATGGCTTCTATTGGTAAAAAAAAAAAAAATTAATTCATCTATGATTCTAGCCTATAAGCTAATGCTTCCAGTATCATGGTGAATTTTTCATCTTCGGTTAATATTTTTTGGAATCACACTCATAAACCCACACAGAGATCTATTTCCAGTCCCATTGGAAATGAAGATTAACCATCACATGACTACTTACATTTTCTTAGGAGAAAAACAGTTTGCTCCTAGGTCTACCTTGGTGGTGTGTAGTGGGTGGATTTGAAATCTTTTACATGGCTTGAAAGACTGTGTACAAGGAGAAAATACAGGCAAGTGAATTTATTCAAGCCTATACTTAATTTGAGCAGATTAATATTATCCAGTCTCATTACTGAGCACTTGAGTCTCATGGACAGAGGTCTGGATAGGTGTGAATGTGGATTATAATTTCCTGAATTATCTGGAAAATGGGGGAAAATCTGCCTTGACTATACAAGTTATTTTGAGGAATTTGCAGAAACCTTTATGAAAATAATAGGTGAAATGGAAATGCAAATTGTCAGTTACAGCATCATCCTGGCCCTGCGAGTCACTGACAACAAATGTAAGAAGTTGTCAAGGGTAATGGATACATTTTATTCTAGTCAGTTTTTCAGTACCTTGACTATTTACTTCTTAATGAGAATTGATGTCTCAGGCCTAGTTTGGTGATTAGATTCGTAACCTTGAAAAAGCCAATGGCAGTCACAAAGTGAATACCATCACTTTGGTATGTAAGCATTTCATAATCCTTACCTCATTGCTCTTGAAGAAAGTCAAGTACATAGGAAATATCCTCTTTTAATAATTAAGGAAGCCAGAGCTCAATGAGATTAGGAAATTTGAGCTGACTTAACAACTTGGAGAGTTTCTGGCAACAAGACTCAAACTAGGTTCTTTCTCAGCCTTCATGTTTTAATCTCCACATGTAGACACAGATATAGTCTTACAAACAATCCAAGTTGATTGTTGAGATATAATTAAGTGCATATGCAAAGGTATTTCAAGATAAATAATAAATCTGTAAGGTTTCAGAAAAGTTGTAGCTTTATATATTTTCTCCTATAAAAAACATGACCTGGATGTTTGGAAATTTGAATGTTCATTTTTCTGACAAGGCCCAAAGAGGTACTTTCTCTGATTTGTTTCCTCTTCTCATTGCTATCTGGGGTGATCTAACAGAATGCCACATTTTTATCAGCAATTCGACTTTGATTTCAGAGCTGTCATTGATGAGGTGAATACTTGAATATGCTGTAATTTGAGACAAAGTTCCATGACAGCAGCCCAAAATTAAAACTTTAAAATAACTTCATAGATTCAAAGCCCAACTAAAGATCATAATGTTATAGAAATATGGATAGAAATCATATTTTTGACCCTGGTGAAAAGAAAACTATATTTATTTACTTATTTATTCACTAACAATTTATCTTATTTACATTTTAAATTAAAATAAGTTTTTCTTTCATATAATACATCCTGACCACAGCTTCCCCTCCCTCCATTCCTCCCATTACCCACACCTTTTTTCTCCTCCAGATCCATTCTCCCTCTGTTTCCTCTTCAGAAAAGAAGAGACCTCCAAGAGACAACAGTCAAACAGAATAAAACAAGATACAATAAGACAAGGCAAATGCCTTCATTTTGAGACTGGAATAGGCAACCCAAGAAGAGGAAAAGACTCCCAAGAATGGGTAAAAGGGTCAAAGATAGACGTGCTCGCAGAATTAGGGGTCCCATAAAAACACCAAACAGCCATAGGATACTTTGAGAGGACCTGGTGCAGACCTATGCAGCCCCTATCCCTGCTGCTTATGTCTCTATGAGCCTATACGGGCCCTGCCTAATTGCTTTGGTGGGCCATGTTCTTCTGGCATCCTCCATCCTTTGACTCCTAGAGTCTTTCCTCTCCCTCTTCTCTGGGTTCCTCTAACTCTGAGGGGAGGGATCTGATAAAGACATAAAATATAGACTTTCTCCACAAGTTAGTGCCTACCTGAAGACTTTATCCCTAAGTTCTCATCTCTTTGGTGTAAGAAGATACTCTAAAGAATATAGAAAGAGAAACTTGGACATCAACCTCACCTCAAAAACCTCAACCCACATTCCGTCCCACCTACAGGACGTGCTGGTAAATGACGGCATAGAAATTGTGGGAGTGAACAACCAATGTTTGTTCTAATTTGAAGTCCTTGCCACAAGAAGCCCATGTCCTCCTCTGCATGCATCGCTGTGGTTCCAGATTCTCCAATTCTGACTGTGGGTCTCTGCACCTGCTGCTGTCTGCTGTGGGAGGAAGCCTGTCTGATGAAACTGGACAAGACACTGATCTATGAGTATAACAGAATATCATTAAATAATTCCACACAGATGTTTTGCTGTTGTATTTGGATCTACCCTAAATCTCTAGGTTATCTAGTCTCCAATTTCTGGCCATGTATGCTTTACACTGTATGGACGGCCGGAAATTTCCACTCTACTAGGCTTCCACACCACTCCCCAAATACTCCCAATTCCAGGGGTCTCTCCCTACACTCTCTCCCCCACCATGGGATTTCTCCTGATCCTGCCCCACCCACCTCCCAGTCCATGCACACAATATATTCTAATTCCTATTTCCAGGTAGAATCATACAGTCCCCTTAGAGAGCTCCTTTTTATTGAACCTCTCTGGATCTCTGGATGGTAGCTTGATTTTCATTTACTTAACACCTATTATCCACTTACAACTGAATATTTGGCATATTTGTCTTTCTGGGGATGATATTTTTCTAGTTCCATTCATTTACCTGCAAATTACATGATGTCATTTTTAACAGCTGATTAGTAAATACTCATTGTGTAAATAAATGTACCGTGCTTTCTTTATCCATTCTTCAGCAGAGGAATATCTAGGGTTTTTTTTTTCCAGTTCCTGACTATTATGAATGAAGCTACTGTGAGCATCACTGAATAAACGTCCTTGTGGTATTTGGGGTATATGCCCCAAAGTGGTATTTCTGGGTCTTGAGATCCCAATTTTCTGAGAAACCATCTTATTGATTTCCATAGTGACTGCACAAATTTTCACTCCCTCCGGAAATGAAGGAGTGTTGTCCTTGTTCCACATCCTCACCAGTATGAGCTGTCACTTATGTTTTTGAACTTAGTCATGGTGTAAATGGAATCTCAAAATACTTTTGATTCACATTTTCCTGATAGCTAAGGATGTTAAACATTTCTTTGTTTTTCAGCCACTTGCAATTCTTCAATTGAGACTTTTCTGTACCCCACTTTTTAATTGGATTATTTGGGTCTTTTTGATATCTAATTTCTTGAATTTATTATATATTTTGAATATTATTTCTCTATTAGATATGGAGCTGGTAAAAATATTTTCCCATTCTGTAGGCTGCTTTTTTGTATAATTTTTGGTGTCCTTTGCCTTACAGAAGCTTTTTGGTTTCATCATGTCCCATTTATTGTTGATGTTAGTCCCTAGGTTATCAGTGTTTTGTCTAGAAAGTCATCTCCTGTGCCAACAGATTCAAGGCTGTTCTCCACTTTCTCTTCTGTCAGGTTCAGTGAGTCTAGTTTTATGTCAAACTCTTTGATCCACTCTGACTTGAATTTTGTGTAGGGTGATAAGTGTGATTCTATTTGCGTTCTTCCACATGTAGCCATCCAATTTGACCAGCCATATTTGTTGAAGATGTCTTTTTTCCATTGTGTATTTCTGGCTTTTTTTTTTTTTTAAAGACAGGTTTCCATAGGTATGCTGATTTATGTCTGTGTCTTCAATTTTATTCCATTGGTCAACATATGTTTTTATGACAATACCATGCAGTTGGTGATATATCAGGTCACATGGAAACAACCATGGTGCCCATAAGCTTTGAAGATGCAGACATCTGGCATCCCTTAGGAAGGTGCCAAAACAAGGGGAATGTTTGGCACCTTTATTTCATAGTTGACTGAACTTTCCCCAACTCACCTCTGAGGCTTGTGGGAGTCCTTAAGGATGAAGAAACCTCCCAATGCCTGGAAGTCCTGAAAAGCAAGTAGAAACAGGGTCCTGTGTGTTCTGATATTCTCAGTTCCTACTCAACACGGCAAATCTCCATGTCTCCACGCACAACTGCACAGAACCTAGCAGAGATTTTTCAATGAAAACTACCCACAAGTGGTCCTATTCATAAACAAATGCATTGAAAAGAGATCTCCATTAAAGAAAATGCCAGGTCTCATTGTGAAAGCCACCAAATGCTTTTATGTAGAAGTGGTTAGAGCACAATATAAAAGAATAAAGAACAAAACACATCAGAATGAATATAGAAGTCGAAGTTGCCTCTGAATGAACATCAAGTAAATAGTAAATGCTCCACACAAAATAAGATCTATTGTCGAGAAAAAATCAGTACGGTCAGAGTGTACAAAAGCATTAAGTATAATGGTTTTCATTTTATGTATAAATTCTATTTCAAACACTGGGCAAGAACAATATTTTAAGGCAGCCCATTGCTGTCTTTGTTATGTGGCAGTCATCTCTCTTATGTTGCGGCTGTTACTCTGGGAACTTCCTAATTCTTGGCCATGCAGACCCAGAAGGAAAACAGTGACATTACATGATTCCACATAATTTCCTTGACCTTTCATTATAACTTTTGATTTCAGTGTTATGATTAAATTAGTTCATCCAATATTTTTGTCTTTTCTTTGATGTAAGAAGCACTGAGCACTGATCTCAGCATTGATGATACATAGAGGGGCTTCTAAGAAAATGATGCTTTATCATAATGAACCATTAAGATGCAAATAAATAATTGAGATTATTTCATAAAGCAATGATGCTATAAATGTTAAAGATAAAATAATGTGCTAACAGGGTATTCAATGGCAAGAGAGTGGCCGTGCATGTATGCCACATGTGTTAGTTGATCAGGGAGAAGTTTCCAGAAGAACTGAGCTCTCCTGATCTGAATAATGAGAATACAAACAAGGCGAAAGTAGTGGGGGGAAAATGTAGACAGATTAGACTATGACTGAAATGCTGTGAGTCAGAAATAAACTTGTAGAGAATACATTATTGAAACCATAATGTCTATGAGCTGGAAACATTAGGCGTGTTAAGAACTTACATGAGATTTGGGAGCAGGGAAGAAGACATCTTAATTAAGGGAGCCATTTTGGGGTTGGCAAGAGGCATGGCTCTAGAAGGGTTCCCAGGTGTCCACAGAAATGTCCCAGCTAGGACTCTGGGCAGTGGAGGAGAGAGTGCCTGAACTGGCCTTGTCCCGTAGTCAGACTGATGACTATCTTGAATATCACCATAGAACCTTTGTCTGGCAACAGATGGAGATAGAGACAGAGACCCACATCGGAGCACTGGAGTGAGCTCCCAAGGTCCAGTTGAAGAGCAGAAGGAGGGAGAATATGACCAAGGAAGTCAGGACCACGAGGGGTTGGTCCACCCACTGAGACAGTGTGCCTGATCTAATGGGAGCTCACCAAATTTAGCTGGACTGGGTCTGAATGAGCATGGGATCAAAGTGGACCCTGTGAATGTGGCTGACAATTGGGGCCGACTGAGAAGCCAATGATAATGGCACTGGGATTTGTCTCTACTCCATGTACTGGCTTTTTGGGATCCTAGACTATTTGGAAATACATACCTTCCTAAGCCTGGATGGAGGGGGGAGGGCCTTGAACTTCCCACAGGGCAGAGTCCTGCCCTCTTTTAGGACTAGAGGGTGAATGGTGGAGTGGGAGGGAAATAGGCGAAGGGGAGGAAGTGGAAATTTTGAATGGTATTATTTAGAAAGCAATAAAAAATAAAAAAAAAAACAAAGAACTTAGATGAGTACTGTGAGAAAGGACCAGGATGAAAAGCTCTGTGTAAACTTAAAAAATGTGATTGTGTTTTATCCGGAGTGCATGTGGGAGCCATTGAGGGGTATTACATAGTCTGCAACATAACTTGCTTTGATTCTATAATAGTTTATTTGGACTTTAGTGTGCAGAATGGAGAAGTCGATAAATGTCTGCCTTAATAAATGTTTCATTTAAGGTAATGTGCAACTCAATTGCCAATTTCAAATCCAAAATTCACTCATTCAACAAATAATTGTTTATCACTCCATACTGTGAACTGGAGATGCTGTGACACAGAAGATCAAGCACCTGTTGTCTACCAAGAAATACTGTTACTGAGAAGAGAGTCAACACTGGTGTGAGGCTCAGGCCTGCAATAGCAGAACTGTCGAGGCCTGAGCGGGAGGGTCACGGGTTGAGGTCAACCCACAGAGAACCCTACTTTTGGTTTTCTTCTGATAAAGTGCTGATGCAATTCATTTTCCAGCTTGCTTGAATTTAACTTGGACAAGGAAAAATAATGGAGTCCATGACTTTCCCAGATGAACAAAGTTTAGCTTTGCCAGCAAGTCTGCTAATTAGCAAGTATTTGATATTCTTCAAACAGTCCTCAGTTGCAACAGATAAAAGACTGAATCAAAGGAGCATAAAAAAGAAGACACATAAGAAGGATTTTCACACTTGGTGGAGTTCAAGAGTCCAGACCTAAGGACAGTGAGCCTTGACCCTTTCCAGCTTAAGGACATAAAAAGAAATGCAGCAAATTCAAAGAGCCAATACTGTTAAGATGCAATTTTGCTGTTGTTTTAAGTGAAAGACAATATGTGTTAATTAATTGGGCCTAAATCTATCAGTGACCTCTGAAATGTTTATAAACCAGATAGATTCTAAGTTCTCACTGTGAAATTACAGGTGGAAGGTAGAAGAAGCTCAACAGTTTGAGCTGTTACCCACTGTGAGGAAGTCTGTAGATTTTCAACCTTACCCTAAGTACCAAGGACTTTATGGGAAGTGTACCTTTCTTCTTTTTAAAGATACTGATTTGTTGTTTATTTTATGTGTTTGGGTTGTTTGCATGCATATATGTCTGTGTGCGTTGTGTGTCCAGTATCTGTGGGAGTTAGATTAGGATATTGGATCGCTGGAACTGGAATTGCAGATGGTTGTAAACTGCCCTTCTGGTACCGGAAACAGAACTGCAGTATGTAGGAGCAAACCACTAGACCATCTCTAGAACACAGAAATATACTTCTAATGAGAAAACAAAGAGAAATCATGAGAAGGACATGGAACAACAACCAAATGAGAATTCAAAACTATAAAGTACATTTGAAATGACAAATATGCAGGATAGACTGGACCTCAAATTGACCAATAGAAAATCCAATGACAAAAATTTATATAATTAATCAATATTATAAAAATATCAAAAAAAAAACAAATGAAATGTAGTTTTAACAAACAGGAACTTGTGCTTAGAAGAATAGAGAACAAAGAATACAACAAATGTTTTGTCTTCTATTAATGTCTTTAAAGTGCGTAAGACTGTTCAAAGAATGATAGCATCTGTTATAGATATTATTATATGACTATGTAACAACAATGCAAATGCCAGAAATTGGCAAATGATAGTGCTGTCCCATTTTTTTTATTTTGCTAAATCTAATGCAAATTAAGCTGAAAAAGCACGAAAATAAGTTGAGGACAATGAATTATACATTGTAGCACAGTCACTAAAATAACATTAATAGGTTTATCTAAGAAGACAAGAGGATTTAAAAACTGCAAAATTAAAAGACATAAACTGCTTTGTTTTTATATTGCAAAATAGTAATTAAGTTTAACCATAGATTTGTTAAATTTTAACAGACTAACACCAACTGAAAGCCAAGGATCATTCAATTTGATTTAATAAAATTTCTCAGCAGGGCGATGGTGGCGCACGCCTTTAATCCCAGCACTCGGGAGGCAGAGGCAGGTGGATCTCTGTGAGTTCGAGACCAGCCTGGTCTACAGAGCTAGTTCCAGGACAGGCTCCAAAGCCACAGAGAAACCCTGTCTCAAAAAACCAAAAAAAAAAAAATAATAATAATAATAATAAATAAAATAAAATAAAATTTCTCATTATATATTGTATATTAAATATTTGATTATAACATAACTAGGTCAAGACTAAGAGAACAGGAAAAGAAACATTTATTAAATAGTTGGTAGAAGGCTGAGGCTAGATTAACAGCACATAAATGGATTTAGAGAAAATAAGCATCATGGGGATCAAAAAGTAGTATTTCACATAATCAATATGGAATTCATTAAAATAATAAAGCAGCAATAAGATGTATATGAGTCCAATAGCATCACTCTAAGTTATAGGAACAAAAAAATGTATGAAGCTAACAAAAGAAAAGAGATTTGGTCTGAGCTTCTTCATAGAACTGTCAAATTCATAAACTTTCCAAATAAAAATGGCCTCTTTACCAAAAATATCCAAGTGCTAGAGTAAAAATGAGTTTTAGTTAATCTTAAAATATTAAGTCTAACAAATTATATCCGTGACCAAAGGAAAGGAACTTAGAGATCAATAAAAACATATGTACAAATCTCCAATGTTTATAAGTGAAACAAATCACATTTCTGAATAGTCTATAGATTAAATATATAAGAAATATTGGAAAGTGTTTCCATCTGTAAGATAAGGGATATGTAGAACACTAAGGGAGGTGATCAAGGATAAATAAAAATAGGAGGGACGTTCATGTGCACACTCTAAAATATCCCATTTATAATGGTACTCTTGCAGAAAATCCATCATTTTATCAGAGAAATCCACAATGAAAGATATTTTAGGTGGCAGTTAGCAACTATTCAAAAATGTTAAGATCACAAAATAAGTGTGATCAAAGTAACAGAATAAAAAAACAAAGCAGCAAAAAATGAAAAACATGGGCTAGTCAGTTGATCATATACCAACGGCAACTCTAGTTTTGGTACTTACCTTGTGGCTAGGGGTTGGTAAGAAAAGTAAGAAAAGTTGGGAAATATACATTTCAACTCTCTACACTCTGATTTTCAAAATATTTTTAAAGTTTGAATACAAACTTTTTGTATTTTGTCCTTTCAAAATTTCAAATCTACATGAAATGCAATTTGATTATGTTACCCATCCATCCAACTCCTAACTTTTCTGGATGTGACAGTATCATTTTGCTCAAGAACTCACATCAGCTGCCGTTGCCTGCACAAGACAAGTACAAGATCAAGCCAGTCAACACTCAGCATGGAAAGCAGAGGGGCTCAAAATTTCCATGCATGGCTGAGGAGTTATTGACGGTGGATAGCTTCTGGGGATGAAAGAGTCAGTTACCTTTCAGGGCACTATCCTTAGGAAGTGACCACTACAGTATATGACTTCAAACCTAAGAGTCTATAGCCTGCATAAACTGGAACCAATGGGTTATAGGGTGGGGCAAAGAGGGAAGGCACAAACAAAGCTTCCCTTAACCTGAAAATTTGTACAAAATAAAACCCCCCAAAATTAAAATGCATATAAAATTGTTTTGAATGAATTTGTAGCACAGTCTAAAACCTCTTAAGATTTTAAAATCAAGTCAAAATAAAGTAATAGAAACAAAAGAAAGTTATAAGACAAAAATGTAAAAACAATATGCAAATTTAACAGAGAACAACTTTCTGAATTCTGTTTTTTATATATTCATGAAATCAGACATAAAGGATTTTGAGGGTAGCTAATGAGTTCTGGTGATTTTGTCTCAGCTTCCACTCTGAATGTAAACTGAATGGTTACAGTTAGTTGTCCTTAATACAGACTCAAACTCTGTACTTCCCTAATTTATCACTGTGGTAGATCCAAATCTGTGTCTTATACCTGCGTCCAGGGGAACCCTGTCTCTATGCAACAACTCATATAGCCAGCTTGTCTTGTCGCACTAGCCCTCAAGTCTTAAAGAGGACTGAAGCCAGTACTCATGCTCCTTACTGTGACTCCTAGATCTCCTGTCTACTGGTCTCACTTACCCCGGCACCTGATCCTAACTATTTCCTGGTTATTTAATGCCGTGGCTTTCAGTAGAGGATCACAGGAAGAGATATTAATTTGATCAGAATAAACTGGACATGTGTCCAATGCCAAGGAGGCATCTGCCACTACAGACAAAGTTCCTATAAAGGGACACCTGATCACAGTCAGATTTCTGTCTTGGGCCATTGAAAGGGTAAAGAAATGACCCATGAGAGGTACACATTGAAATGTCCAAAACCAAATCTCCCTGGGCTCCTTAAGAGCAGAGTTAAGCCTTATATCTATTTTCAAGAGAGCGTTGTTAGTGACTGCAGACCCCTGGCCCCTTGACTTTCTTTGCCTGCCTCAGACCCTTTGCCTGCTGGATTGAAACAACTTGTTTTCCTGCATGAGACCCTCTTGAGTTCCTGATGGCAGTGAAGTGGTTCCTGGTGGGTTTTACAGCTGAAAATCCCAATAGCTGGAGTGTGACTATCAGTTAAGGATCCCTATGTAAGCTTTCCTGAAGCACAATAAAGTTGGCATTCTTGTATCAAGGATGACCCGTGTCCCCGTGTCTCTGTCTCTGTGCATGTGTTTTTAAGTCTCCAGCCTAGTTCCAGGCTCACGTACCATCCTGTAGTGAAGGTGCTACAGAGAGTCATCAAATCTCAAGAACAAATATAATGGTGAGAATGTTAATAGTGCATGAATTAAGTCACTTTTACCTGGAAATATGCTGGGAAAATTTTAAAATAAATTCAAGGCTTGAAGGTTTTGAACTGTGTAGGTAATATCAATGGGTCGTTTAGAGCTTCTTCAAGGAAAACTCCTTCTTCAACACGTCAGGGTGGTCTAGACACCACTAGCACCGAACCAGCACCCATAGCAGTCTCAGGGACCTAGACGAGATGCTTATTTCTTATTCAAAGTTTACACTGTAAACATTGTTGTGTGTCCTAGAAGATAGCAACCTATTGGTATCTCTGTCTTCAGTTTTCACAGGAGGATACTGGAAAACCAAAGTTCAAGCTGTTTCAATGAATTCTTGGATCAAAACAATATTGCAACATTCTGCTTGCATTTTGAATTCTAACAGCAGAGCAAAGCAAACATATTTTGTAAAGAGCCAGAAAGTGAGTATTTAGACTTCAATGATGATTCATGAGGCCCCTGTGACAATTTCTCAACCCTGCGATTGCAGCGCAGGAACAGCCATGGGCAACAAGTGAACATATGAGCAAGTTGCATTGCCATCAAACTTCACTCTAACAGAGATTGTAATGGGAATTTCATGTAATTTTCATGAGATTCTCTTTCCCTAAATGTTTAAATATAATAAAAAAATTTCCTAACACAGGGACCAGAGAAAATACGCAGCAAACCATATTTACCTCATAGGCTGCAAATTGTTAGTCACTGACTTGGAAATTTGCACAAGTATTATTTTTGTCAGTTTTCACTAGTATATTTTATGCATTATATATGTGAATTATACATGAATATTTATATACACGTGCATACACAAACAAACTCAAGAAATAGACAGTGATCAGATATCTAGTAACTATATTAACAGAGATAAAGCAATTCAGCAAAATTTACATTTGGAAATCAAGATTCCGTTGATCTTCCTATTTTCCATATTACTTTTAAATTTAAATACTTGTCAACAGTTACTTTTCCTATAAAGTACAAATTGAAGACTTGTTGAACAATTTCATAAAATAGGAACTAACTAAGTATTTATATGGGTTCAGTGTGGATCTGTAAATTGAAAATTACCCATTTTATCTGAATGTAACTAGAAATAAAGTGCTTGGTATAGTGTAATTAAAAATTATTTCAAACTGATAACCAGGCTGAGGAGAGGGCTCAGTCAATAAGCTTCTTTTCTTGCAAAAACAAGGACAGGAGTTTCATCCCCAGATTCCATGAAGAAAACAAGCCCAGGCATAGTGGCATGTGACTGGGAGGAAGGAAGGAGATAGATGCTCAGTAAACAGACTGCTCAGTGACTTGCAGAAAGATTCCCTGAGATGTTCCCTGATCTCTGCATGCACATTCACATATTGAATACACACCCAAACACATTTATGTGCCCAGATAATACACCATATACATACATGTACTCATGTGCATATGCATACACATATGCACACACACATGCACACACACACACACACACACAGGCAAACCTCATGAATTACTGCTCCAGGATCACTGGGCTATATTTAAATCAGAAATCTTAATAACTTTAATAATAACAGCAATGAAAATTGCAAGTTTTTAAAAATGTCTTATTAGTGTATATTTAATGTATAAGATAATGAATTTAGTGACATATTCGTTCAAGTATATTATATACTTTGATCTGTTCATTGCCAATTACGTTGTCCTAGGCCACTCCCAACACCATTAGTCTACTTTCTTTTTTCAGTTTCTCTTTACCATGTATAGATTCCTCTTAACTGCTGAACAAAACTTTCTTACAAATGTCCATACAAACACATATGCATCTGTATGTACATATATATGAATGTATGTGTTTGTATGTATATGTAATGCATATGTAAATGTACCAAACTTTCTTAACCAGTCATGGATTGATGATCACTTTGTCTGGTTCTATAACAGAGCTCTTGTAATAGAGCTGCAGTAAACATGCATGCATATGCAGGTATCTCAAAGGATGGTAGCTTAGATTCCTTTGGGTGTATTTCCAGGCATGGTATCTTGTAGACAGAAGTTTCTGTCCCACCTGATCCCACAGCCATTCAATCCCAAAGAAACACACAGAGGCTTATATTAAATATAAACTGTTTGACCTATTAGCTCAGGCTTATTATTAACTAGCTCTTACAACATAAGTTAACCCATGATTCTTGTCTATGTTTAGCCGCATAGCTTGGTACCTTTTCTCAGTGCAGTATTTTCATCTTGCTTCCTCTGTGTCTGGCTGGTAACTGTGTTTCTGCCTTTCCTCTTCCCCAAATTCCTCTATTCTGTTCACTCCACCTATACTGCCTGCCTGTCTACTGGCCAATCATCGTTTAATTAAACCGATACAAGTGACAATATTTACAGTGTTCAAAACATCATCCCACAGCAGTGTCTTAGTTAGGGTTCCTATTGCTGTGATAAAACACTATGGCCTGCCTGCAGGAATCTAGTCGAAGAAAGAAAGGAGAGGTTATGTGAGCAAGGGATTTAAGATTATGATGAGGAAATCCACACACACAGCTGAACCAAGCTAATGGAAACTCAAGAACTCTAGAATGACAGTTGGAAAGCCTGCGTTGAGACCTAACTAGGCCCTCTGCATGTGGGTGACAGTTGCATAGCTTGGTCTCTTTGAGAGGCCCCTGGTAGAGGGACCAGGATCTATCCATGGTGCATGAACTGGCTTTTTGAATCCCTTCCCTATGGTGGGATGCCTTGCTCAGCCTTAATGCAGGGCATCAAGAGGGGCTTGGTCCTGCTTCAACATAATGTGCCAGGATTTTTTGACACCCCATGGGAAATCTTATCTTTTCTGAGGAATGTTGGGGGGGTTGACTGAGGAGTGGTGGGTGGTGGAAGGCAAAGGAGTAGTGGGGAGAGGGTCGTGGGAGGGGGAATGTGGTTGGTATGTAAAAAGATTAATTTTTTTTTTTTTTTAAAAAGAACACCACAGCTAAAAAGCTTACAGTCCTGGGTCACACTCTATCTCTGAGGGAAATCAGGGTAGGAACTCAAAGTTGGGACTTGGGGACGAGAACTGAAACATAAACCATGTTATTGGCTTGCTCACTGTGGTTTATTCAGTCTGCTCTCTAATATTATCTAGTACCACCCGCACAGGGTGTCACCATCCACCATGTGCTGGATCCTCATACATCAATCATTAAATCATTAATCAAGAAGATATCCCACAAGTTTTCCCTCAGGCCAATATAGTAGGGATATTGTCTTAATTAAGGTTTCTTCCCTCTTTCCAAATGAGTCTAGCCTGGGTCAAGTGGACAAAAACATACAAAATAAACAAAACCAAGTAAGCAAAATCTAACCAGGATAAGTGGTATGATTGCATCACATGGTAATTCTATTTTTACATTTTAATGGAAACCCATGCTGGTTTCTTTATTGAACTAATTAACATTCCCATAAAATGTATGTGAAGTTTATTTCTCCTCTACATCTCAGTATTGTTATTTATTTTCCATATAAATAAATTTTCCTTCTGTAGGGTAAAGTAAAAATCTCAATGAAGTTTTGATTTGCATTTCTTTGTTGTTCAAGGTTATTAAAAAATTAATAGCTTTAATAAAGCCACTCATAATTCATCTTTTGAGAACTGGTATTTTATTTGATATGATTCCTTATTTATTGGACTTTGATTAATTTTGTTAAGACCTTTGTATTTATAGATATTAATCTCCTGTCAGATATATATGTTTATGCCAATATTATAGGGATTTTTTAATTCTCCTGACCATTCCCTTTGCTATCCAAAAATGTTTTTTAAATTATTATTATTATCTTTATTTGTATATGTAATTATGTGCACGTAATGGCACATTTGTGGAGATCAAAGGACAATTTGTGGGAGTTGTTTCTCTCCTTCCATCATATGCATTCCAGGCATCAAACTTACATCATCTGAAGACAGGAAATTCCTTTATACCCTACACATCACTCTCACCCCATTGTTTGATTTTGTTATTTGGTTTTTTGAGACAGGATTTCTCTGTGTTGCTTTGGAGCCAGTCCTGGAACTAGCTTTTGTAGACCAGGCTGGCCTCGAACTCATAGACATCTGCCTGCCTCTGCCTCCTGAGTACTGGGATTAAAGGCGTGTGCCACCACTGCCTGGCTAAATTTTATTTTTAATGCATGGATTTTGTTTTGATAAAAATTTATCCCTTACTCTCCATCCCTTACTCTCTAACTCCTTCCAGATCCTTCCCCCGCCCCACCCCCAAACATTTATATGTATATATACCTATTGGATTCAATTATTGTGGCCTGAATGTTTATGAATGCAAGGCTATCTTATTTAACATGAACAACCTACCAGAAGCACATCCCTAAGGACAACTAACTCTTGACTTGATTGGTCTTGTGCAGGCCTTATGTGGGTCACCAAAGATTTTGAGAATTCATGTCTAAAATGGTTATTAATATATTACAAAAACTTTATTCTAATGAAATGATAGAGTGAGTCACTGTAGGGATTTAAGCCCACATGCTAACATGGCTACAGTACACCTTACTTGCCTTCTTTCCCATTTAGTTCCTGTGAAACAAATTGAAACAAACAAAAACCTGGAAAAACATACTACTGTTCAAGTCTACTTCCTTGCTTTGTTTCTGAATGCAATCTTTATATATAAATAAATTGATGTTTCTAGGAAAGACATTTTCTTCCATCCTGCTTAAAAATAGAAAATATGGGGATCCCACTCAGTAGACGAAGAACTACAGTAATCAAATAACATTGGGGAGAAGAATAATTAGCCCCTTTCATAATAGATGAGCATGCTTACTGGTTGCCCAATAGAGAGAGGTCAGCATGAAATTAATATACTAACAACAACAAATAGTTTGTCAATTTTTTGTATTTGTGTACACACAACAAAAAACAATAATATAAAACAAAGAAAAAGAGGTTATCTATTTGATAAGGGGGACATAGTAGGTATTGAAGATAGGGTATCTAGGAGGGGCTGAAAGGAGCAAAGGTAGGGTGAAAGTGAAGTAATTCTACCTCAGCTAAAAGACATTTTAAAAAGTTAAATAAAATATGGGTTAAAAAAAAAGTAGGAAATGCAAGGTCAGAGGCATTTTTGGAGAGACTGAATTCTATCACTCTTTCTTCATGTCATGTATCAAATAATGTTCCCTAATTCTGAAGAAAATAAAAGTTCTTTTCAACAAATTCATTTCCCCCCCAAGCTTCTTTCCTAAGGGCTATACATCTACAGTTCCGATTCTTAAAAAATGCATTGTTATTTTAATTCATGTGTGTGTGTCAGGGTGTGGATATATGTGTGTGCGTACAAGCACCCACAGAAGTGACAGATCCCCTAAAGAGGTACAGGCAGCTGTGAGTCACCTCGTCACCTGCAATGGCTTCTGGGAACTGAGCCTGAGTGCTCTAATGGAGCAGCAATAGCTCTTAAGAGCTAAGCCATTTCTTTAGCCCCAGTTCTGATTTCTTAAACCTAAGATCTTTTTAAACTAAAAATCTGTAAATCCCAAGACTCCTTAATTAATTTTCAAAAGTGGGAAAGTGGAATAAAGATATATTGCCCCGGGCCTGGATACATGAAAGCACTTAGAATCATCAGCACTAAAACAAAGATCATAGCTGAAGGCTACAAAGAGAGATGATATAAGAATAGGGTCAAATATCCAGTAGTGCAATAATGAAAGTCAATAGGATTATCATGCCCAGAGTTGCAAAAACTTATTGAGCTCTCTAATTATATTATGTGTGATGTTTCAATGCTTAAATAAGACAACAGTCACGGAAGGTTAACTTCAAACAATAGTAACAAAAAGGGTTCAGAAACAATTCAGAAATAACTCTTATCCTAAAATCCTAAATATAAAATTAAAAGAATTGATGCCATAAATATCATTGCAAAGAGGAAAAGCTATCTTTATAGATTGTGACATATCCCAACAACCTATGTTTCTTTGACCATCACCAAAGGTCCTTTTTTAATTAGAAGAGCTAAGATACTTTGTCTCATGAAACTGGTGTTTGAGTCAAAAATGTTACCGAGATTAAAAATTACATAGCAAAGAACAATAAAAGGTATTCTAACTCGAAAGAAGTAAAGCCATGTGAGTACACCTCATAAAATATGAGAGATGGGATAAGAGAAACAGATAAGAGACAGATGCATGCTCATATTCTAACAACCTTGAAAAAAAAGTACTGAGATATTTTTGTGGGATTTACATAGGAAAGTGATCTCTTGATTATATATATATATATATATATATATATATATATATATTCTCAAATTGGATGTCAATGATAAATAGGAACAAAGAACAAAATTATTGAAAGTTTTTATCTTTTTACAGATGAGTACATCAAGAAAACTAACAGCACAAAGGTAAAAGCACCTGTGTGTTTGTAATTAGCATGGTAAAGGATGAGTATCCAAGAGGTGCTCACAGAGCCAAACTATCAACACAACACAGCAAAGTTATATGCTACTGAATTATAGCTGAGGTATTGGAAAAAACTTTGGGTAGGGGCACCTAGTAAGTGTCGAGTAAGACCCCACCTAATGGCTCCCTTGCTCAAATCCAGTCACCATTAAGACATAATAAATACAGCAACTATCTGACGCACTGGAAAATGATCACAAAAGAGGCTTTGATGAAAAGCATACACTAAGAGCAGAGATATAAGCAGAATAAAGTGATAGAATACTATTACACATACAACAAACATGCCACTTTCTTCTTCCAGCATTTTTAGCTTAAGGCTAATACAGTAGGTATGGCTAATATATCAGAAAATAGTTTTTCTGCACTAGCTGGAAGAACTGGAGTTGAGAAGAGAGTGGTAACGTTTCAGAAACAAAAGAGAAAGAGGGGGGGGGGGGGAGAGGACCCTTTTGTTTGTCTCTGATTGATCCTGAACCATATATAAGCAAATTCATAGGTGCTCATCTGAGGACAGAGTATCAGACAACAGAAAAGGGATAAGCTAACTTGAAGTTAGATTAGTAAAAATGATCTAATATGAATAAATTAGATAAAGAATACATTAAGTAAATTTGAGATAGACTTGTGGACTTCAAATGACATCAAATGGTCAAACATATGTAACTGAAACACCAACGTGAGAGGAGTAAAATATGATGAGAATTTGTTTTAAAATGTTAAAATTTTTATATTTAATTAAAGAAAATACAAATATAAAGGATTAATAGCCATCAAGCAGAATAAATACAAAGATGCCTAGATTGAATCTTCTACCAACTTTGAATTCTTTTTTTCTTTCCTTTTATTTAAAATTATTAAAACTATTATTTTACTTACCAGTTCCAATTCCCTCCCATCTTCCTACTTCACCCCATAACTTCTCCTTATCCCACCTGCCCCCCATCCACTCCTCAGAGAGGGTGAGTCCACCCATGGGAAGTCAACAAATTCTGGCACATCACTTGAGGCAGGACCAAAGCCCTTCCCCCAGTATCTAAGGCTGAGCAAGGTATCCTACCATAAGGAATGCGCTCCAAGGAGCTAGTTCATGCACTAGGAATAAATACTGGCTCCACTTCTTAGTGACCCCACAAACTGCCCAAGCCACACAACTGTCACCCACATTCAGAGGGCCTAGTTTGGTCTTACACAGGTTCCCCAGCTGTCAGTCCAGAGTCAGTGAGCTCCCACTAGCATGGGTCAGCTCTTCCTGTGGCTTTCCCCATCATGGTCTTGGCGCCTTTGCTCATAATATCACTCCTCCCTTTCTATGACTGGACTTCAGGAGTTCGGCCCAGTGCCTGGCTGTGGATCTCTGCAACTGCTTCCATCAGTTACTGGGTAAAGGTTCTATGATGGCAATTAAGGTAGTCATCAATTTTGTTACAGGAGAAGGTCCCCTCTCCACTACTACTTAAATTCTTAGCTGGTGTCATCCTTGTGGATTCCTGGGAATTTCCCTCATGCCTGGTTTCTTGCTAATCCCATAACGGTTCCCTCCATCAAGATATCTCTTTGCTTGTTCTCCCTCTCTGTCCTTCAGCCAACTCGACCTTTCTAATCCCTCATGTCCCACCCCCTAACAGCCCGGCTGTCCTTCAATCCCTACTCCTCTACTACCCTACCCATTCCCCCATGCTGCCAATTTACTAAGGAGATCTTGTTTACTTCACATTCTTGTTTCCTGTCTTCTCTGGGGTTGTGGACTGTAGGCTGGTTAGCCTTTGCTATATGTCAAATATCCACTTATAAGTGACTACATACCATTTTTATCTTTCTGTGCCTGGATTACCTCACTTAGGATGGTTTTCTCTAGTTCCATCTATTTGACTGCAAATTCCAAAATGTCATTGATTTTTACTGCTGAGTAATACTCCATTGTGTACTTTATCCATTCTTTGGTTGAAGAGCATCAAGGTTGTTTTCAGGTTCTGGCTATTGTGAATAATGCTACTATGAACACAGTTGAGCAAATGTCCTTGTGGTATGCATTTACATCCTTTGGGTTAATGCCCAAGAATAACTGGTACTTGAGGTAGATTGATTCCCAAAATTTTCCCTGATGGCTAAGGATGTTGAACATTTCCTTAAGTGTCTTTTGGTCATTTAAGATACCTTTGTTGAGAATTCTCTATTTAGATCTGCATCCCATATTTTTAATTGGATTATTTCATATTTTGATATCTAGTTTCTTGAGTTTTTTGTAAAGTTTGGAAATCGGTCCTCTGTCAGATGTGGGGTTGGTCAAGTCTTTTTCCCATTCAGTAGCCTGCTGTTTTGTCTTGTTGACTGTGTCCTTTCCCTTAGAGAAGCTTCCCAGTTTAAGGAGGTCTCATTTATTAATTGTCGATCTCAGTATCTGTCCTACTGGTGTTATATTCAGGAAGTGGTCTCTTGTGCCAAAATGTTCAAGGCTACTTCCCAGTTTCTCTTCTATGAGGTTCAATGTGACTGGATTTATGTTGAGGTGTTTGATCCACTTGGACTTGAATTTTGTGCCTAGAAATAGATATGGATCCATTCGTATTCTTTTTCATGGCAGCATTCAGTTATCCCAGGACCATTTATTGAAGGTGCTTTCTTTTTTCCATTGTATAATTTTTGCTTCTTTGTAAAAAAATCAGGTGTTCATAGGTGTGTGGATTAATAACAGGGCCTTCAGTTAGATTCTTTTGGTACACTGGTCTATTTTTGTGCCAGTACCAAACATTTTCATTATTATAGCCCTATATAGCAGAGCTTGAAGTCATGGATAGTGATGCATCCAAAAGTTCTTTTATTGTACAGGATTGTCAAGATCAAATTCTTAAAAGCCAAAGATGAAAAGGAAAATTTGAAAGCCATCATTTGGGGGAAATGGCACATTACTTACAGGGGCCTCATAATCCAACTAATACTGAATTTCCTCTCTGACACCACAGTGGCCAGAAGAGAAAGCAATATCTTTCAAGTATTAAAAGGCTTAGGAAAACACAGCCATGCCACAGTCTAAAACCAGGAAGCAAAACAAAATAAAAACATACTTCAAACCTGAAGAAAGTTTCTAAGGCAATCTAAGAGAAATCTTTCTTAGCAAATACAGTATAAAATACTATAGACTAGAAGTTGTTGTAAGGAGGGAGGCCGCTTGTTTGTTTCCTGGCTGCTCAGACTCCATAAATAACCACACAGAAACTATATTAATCAAATCACTGCTTGGCCCATTAGCTCTAGATTCTTATTGGCTAACTCTTATATTTTAATTTAGCCCATCTCTATTAATCTGTGTATTGCCACGAGGCTATGGCTTACCGGGTAAAGGTCTGGCATCTGTCTCCGGTGGGGGCTACATGGCTTCTCTCTGACTCCGCTCTCTTCTCCCAGCATTCAGTTTAGTTTTCGCAGCCTAGATATGTTCTGCCTTGTTATCGGTCCAAAGCAGTTTCTTTATTAATCAATAGTAAACACAGCATACAGAGGGAAATCCCACATCAGGAAGTAAATAACAGTGGGTAGAAATCTGCATGCACAGACAACACTGAAGAACATCTAAAATAGTAAATATGAAGATACATTAGTATGACTATTTAACATCTTAATTTGTCTATTTTAATAAACCATGTAACTATTAAAAGCAAAAATGTATAACTTAAACAGTGTCTCTTGAAGTTCATAACATCTGCAAATATAACAACTTTACTGTCTACACTTGAGGTGTGGATGAGTATACACTATTACCAAATTTATATATTTTATATACATATATATATAATTTATATATTTTAAGAGAAACCAAATATTCTCCAAATTCACTGGAAAATGTTAAAATGTAACTTTTCCACTGTTAAAAAGGTTTTTTAAATTTTTTAAAGAAAAGATTTAGTAAAATGTATGCCATGCAACTATGAAGACCCTAGCTCAAATCCCTATCCCTGACATGAAAGCCAGACATGGAGATGCATATCTGCCCTTGTAGTACCAGGTATGCAGAGACAGGAAAATCCTGGAGGCTTATCACCAGCAAGAGTAGCCAAAATGCTAAACTCCAGATTCAGTGCGAAACACTTTCTCAAAAAGTAAGTTGAGGTGCCCTGGAGGATGAAAACAGACATTTACCTCTGCCCTTCACAGGCAAGTGCACAGTGCTCACATGTTCATACCTCCCCTTCCCTCCACATACCAAGTATAATGGAATATCAAAGAATATATGACAGTAGCGAATTCATTAGGGAATTTGGACCCATGAAGAACCTGTGAGAAACAGCTCAGAAGATACCTAACAGTTTACTGTAGCAACCACAAGAGTGACATTTGATTGCCCCTTCAAGGAGTTCACCATTATCTTGCAAGAAGGACAGGAAGCCAGCCACTTCTAACTGCTCTTTGCCTCCAGAGCATCCCCAGTCACTGAACTGGAACTTGGAGCTGTGCTCTTCCTAAGTAGCTCTCCCTGACCAGCAAGAATGATGAAGACACCAGCGCCTGCGTGATTTGAACGCAGGGTCTCTTTGATGCCAAATACTTGGTCTTCCATTGAGTTAGCTAAGGCATTTCATATCATCAGTATACTGAAGTCATTGCCTGCCCAGTGTGTCTGATCTTCCTTTGATTTTTCACACACTCAATTAGTTATTCTTCTCATTTCTATGACAGAATACCTGGCAAAATGCAACTCATGGGAGGGAAGATTTATTTTTGACATATGATTTCATAATGATTTATTGCGCCCTGTTACTCTGACTCTGTAGTGAAACAACATCAAGGGAGAAGGATATGGTAAACCTGAGGTATTCTCCTCATGACACCTGGGAAACGCAGTGAACACTGGTGATCCCTCAGCTTCCTCCTTTTCATATCTATATTCAGCCTGGAACCCCAGCCCATGGGACAGCATTGCCTACATTCAGAGTAGATTGTCACTTCTCAGTCTAACCTTTCTGGAAACATCATCATAAACACTCAAAATGTATTTACTAGATGATTCTAAATCAGCAAGTTAACAATAAAGGTTAAGCAATACACAATTTACCTCTTAGACTCAAAATTCTATCTAAGTTAAGGTTGTTTTCCAGAGGATCCAACCAATGCAGTTCATCCCAAAGTTGGGACCTTGAATATTTTTTAACAGGTCCTACAGAATATAATGTCTTTGAAGGTGAGCAAAGGATGCGGACTCATTTTTGTCTGAAGATTGTGACAAGGGATATTTTTTCACTGTCTTAAGACAACAGCCCTTCATCCAAGAAGCACAAGACAGTGTGTGAGAAGCCTTGTTGACTGACTGGGTTAACTGTCAGCATAAATGTCAGTTCTTCTATCCTGGCTTCCTTTATCCACTAGAGGTAAGAGCTCAGTATTGAACAATAATAAAAATTCACAAGTGCTTAAGTGCTCAAATAGACTTGGCACTTGGAATGCATCCAAGGTACTTATATTTATTGTCACAACACATCATTCAGGGAAAAGAAGGGAATTTTATGCTTTTTTATTTCATTCTTATACCTTAAAAAGGTATGTAACCATGACGCAAGGGTAGGAGTGATGTGAATGGAAGTATGAGATGGAGCCAATTCTCATAGGTGTTACAAATCCCGAAAGAATATTGGAATCAAGAAGAAGCTTTCTCAACCACAAAGAAAAGGATAATTGTGGGAAGAGACACGGGACATTTCTTTTTACCTTTTCAAAAGAATATTAAAGCTAAAACAAAACCAGACAGGTTACACATTTAGCAATTTACTAATGGGAAAGTTGAAACATAGAGGACAAGGAAAAGATTCCTTGGGTAAAAGAAGAAATACAGGCTCTGACCTGGAGACTGGAAGCCCTGAATACTATCTGTGATGATGGCTGGCCCTTAATGTCAACATCTATATAATGGGTATGTCACCAGTAAGAGCACTGTGCAAATGAAATGTGATAAAAATCTGAAATATCCTACCTTTCTAATAATTTTCAAAAAATCCCAGATGGCTACACTAGTTTTATTAGGTAACTTGATTACCTGCAGCCTAACAGGTCTGTGGAACCTAAACAAACTGACAGGAGCACAAACAGTTACGTAAGCCCTGTAAGAAGGGGAGCTGAAGTTATGCTCACAGAACCAAATGACTTTTTTGTAAGGAGGACATCAGTGTACACATTCACCCTTGGAAAAGTGTAGCATGAATAATAAAAACCCAGAGCCAGATACTGGGGCTCAACCAAAAGATCAGAAAAGCAAAGCAGACAAGCCACTAGAGAGCTCCTACCTCTAAGAAATCCTCAGACGGAAAGAAAGAGAGGAAGTTCCTATCTCAACCCATTTTATATTACACTCTAGTACTGGGACTAACGGTGTGAGCTGCCATCACCTGAATTTGTTTTTGCATTGATCTTGTGTAGAGCAGGGTGACCTTGAACTCATGGAGATCCATCTACCTCTATCTCCCAAATTTTGGGATTAAAGATGTGTGACACCACTGCCTGGCCTCTAGAGACTTAGTTTTACCTCCTGGTCTTCAGGCAAGCTTTATTTATAAAACATAAATAAAATATCACTATACTTTCCCTTTTTATCTAAAATAGAAAGGCTATATCTAAGTAAAACTATATACAATAAGTACAATAGCTATATACAATATACACAGACAATAAATACATCAACAATGCCTAGTCCATTTAAATTTGACAAATTCAGAGGAAATACTCCATATCTATCCTATCTTGGTGAATGCAAAATCTTGTATGTACCTCATTTACTTTCTATATAACTTGCATTACCATCCCATACTATCTTTTGATATCTCTCGACATTATATACTTTACATTTCTTTAGTGAATTTCTTTTCTGAGTCTCATAAATGATTGAAACTCTAAGTATGCAGTCATCAACTACCTCAAAGAACCAAGAAGGAGATAGTATTAACTGAGTAAGCAGAAAATGTAAGCAAACAACTTCTCAAGAATGTGAGAAATGAAAAAAACAGAAACCCAAAGTTCCTATGCAATGTTGGGGCATCTATCTTTGGCCTACAGGCCTAAAATATCTGACAGAGTTTTCTATGAAACAGGCTTTTAATCAGATTGTCCTGCCTTGTCTGGACAAGGTTTAGCAGTCACTCTTTTTTGTGCCCTGTTTATACCATTAGGAGAGCATACTGCCAGCAGTTGAGGCAAGGGTACTTTCCTGCCCAGTGACTTACTTTTGTCACAAAGAAAGCAAATTCCATGTGGAGTTTCTTCGATGCCCATCATCTTCCCTGGAGATGCCAGGAGCACCTATATTATTAAGACATCTTAAATGCCATATTTTATAGATCTCTGAAGTGTTAGATGATATATTTAATATATATTTCTATTTGACCTTGAAAACATACCTAATGTGACTACAAGTTTGATTATAATAGGTGATTAACTGCTAACCTGCATTTCCTTATTATCCTAAACAGTAGGTTGTAGACAGAAGTTTCTGTCCCACCCAGGCCTGTAGTCATCGAGTCCCAACAAAACATACAGAGGCTTATATTAATTATAAACTGGTTGATCTATTAGCTAAGGTTTATTATTAACTAGCTCTCACAACTTAAATTATCCCATATTTTTATCTATATTTAGCCACATGGTTTGGTACCTTTTCTCAGTGCAGCATTTTCATCTTGCTTCCTCTGATTATGGGTGGTGATTGCAGACTAAATCTTTCCTCTCCCCAGAATTATTCTAGTCTGGTTGTTTTATACTTCCTGCCTGGCTACTGTCCTGTCAGTAGCAATTGGCCACTTGCCAATACAAGTGGCAAAACTTTACAGGATACAAGAGTATTATCTGACAGCAGTAAGAAATAATAATTTTTGAGGACTAGAAATTTACAATTACATTGTTAAATAAGTTGTATAGACACAATACCTTGAGCAAGATTAGAAATGTATGTATAGTGTGATTTTAAAAACTAATCTCAAATTTGCATCAATATACAAAATTTATATACAATATATAAAAGCCTAATCCAATGCAAAACATCTAAAATTAGCAGTTACTTTCTAAAGCTAAATTCAATAATCTACCTTTTTATTTTCTTATATCTATGTCACATCCCCACAAATTCATTGCTATGTTGTCACATATGGTTTTAATATTCCTTCTGTCCTTCTATCCCTATACATTCAACCCATCTGAAAACTCTATTTTACCTGAGGTATAAGCTGAGGTCTGCAACTATCCCAAAAAAACTGTCACATATCTCTACTAAAAGAGTTTTGGCAATGTCTACTTTAAGTCATCGTAAAGTACAAACTACCCTATAACATAGAAAACAAGTGTTTCAGATGATATCCCCAGTACTATCACAGCTCTGGCACTGCGTAACTACTCAATTCATACTGAATAAATAAGTGAATGATGATGTGGAATGTCCTTCTGTTTATGTGTTGCTTTTATTTGTTAATGAATAAAGAACTGGCTTGGCCTATACCATGGGAAGAGAAAGGCAGAGTCAAAGAGAAGCTGCAGAGCCACTGGAGACAGACCCTAGGAACTTTACCCAGTAAGCCACAGCCACGTGGCGATATACAGACTAATAGAAATGAGTTAAATTAATATAAGAATTAGCCAATAAAAAGCTAGAGTTAATGGGCCAAGCAGTGATTTGATTAATACAGTTTCTATGTGATTATCTCAGGTCTAAGCTAGCTAGGCAGTTGAGAACCAACAAGCAGCCTCCCTCTACAGAATAAGATAGAAAAAAGAGCCTATCAGCACATCTTTAATTAGAACAGATCTCATACTTCAGCAGAGAAAGCCCAATTTAAGGTCTTTTATGTATTCTGATGTCAACACTGCTTCTGTGCATGAATGCTTCTGGAATACCCTTTAGTTAAGGTTTTCAGACTTCACTTAGGCAGAGGTTCTCAACCTGTGGGTCAAGACCCCTTAGGGGGAATCACATATCAGATATTCTGCATATCAGATACTTACAATATGATTCATAACAGTAGCAAAATTACAGCTAAGAAGTAGCAACAAAATAATTTTATAGTTGGGTCATCACAGCATGGGGAATTGTATCAAAGAGTCGCAACATGAGGAAGACTGGAAGACAGAACGGTTGACATAGTGTCTCTGTGTAGCGCGTGTTATCCTCTGGAAAGGGTACTTCTGGATTTGCAATGCTCCTTTGACGTCCTGTTTTTCCTTCCAGGAAGAAATATAATTTCTTATCAAGAACTGTCCCATTAGCCTTCAGAACAACCCCGCCCCATAGGGGCAGTGGTTTCAAGGCAGGTGGATGCCTTTGACCTCCTGCCAGGTCAAATGATGAAGAATAAGAATTTGCCTTTCAGAGTTTAATTACACCAGAGTGAAGTTATTAGCTTTTTTCAGCAACCAAATTGAAATGAGCTTAGTGTAGCTCCTAAGGCTACAGAAGAACATAGCATGAAATACCAAATAAAACCTAACAAATAGTAGGGAAAAAAACACATTTTTTTCCTCATCAGAAAAAAAGAAAGAAAGAAAATCAGAGAATCTAAGCCCTGTGGCAGAGCAAACACACTTGTTCCTTTAGCTTGCCAGATGGGGATCTGAAGTCCCAGAGGGCAGAATGGAGATCCAGGGTGCTGCCTCATCCTAATGAGGTTTGCCCTAGAATTGAAGGAGACAGATGGACCTGCAGCTTGGAAGCCCTCAGCAATCTCCCTGGGAGCTGGCAAGAGAGGAGCGAATTCCCGCCTTTGGTCACTGCTCCTCTCTCTGCCCTCTCCTTCCCAGCACTACCTCCCTAGCATTTTGTTTGGGGAACATTTCTGTTGCTTCAAGCCACCGTGAATTCTTCTCGCATATTTCTTCGTCTCTTCTGCTGCTGCTATTCTGGTCATAGATGCTTCTCTTCTCACCATTTCCATCTCATCTTTCCAGCAGAATTGTTACCTGTACCAGCTCCATCTTGGTTATTGCTAAACCTGTTATAAGTGTTTCAAGAAGAGTCCATATTTGGATTATTGAGAAGTGAAGGCAGATACTGTTTAAATCTCTTATTTCTCTGTCTGTACTCAAGTTAGAGTTCTCTGATGGGAGGAAATGAGACTAAATGGCCATGTGAAGAAATGCAGGATTCCTCCTACTTGCAGCTAGCCTTTGGAAACTGTAGACCTCGTGAACGTTGAGTGATCTCATCTCACAGTGGGACCCAGGCATGCTTCCCTAGATAATGGCAGAGTCTCCTTGGAGGGCATAAATTCCAATTACTAGGCACTGAGCCAAACACCCACGGTGTTCTGCCTTAGGGAACACGGGTTAACTGGCCTTTTATGAAGGAATGATCAGAATTTGAGAACTGATTCTCTGGGTGGAATTTAAATACTCTTGCTCTCCTACTGAGCTATTTCTCTCCAGACTTCCCCAAAAGCAGTACAAACAAACAAAAATTACCTTTGAAAAATATAGAGAGGACCAGCTATGCTAGCTTTCAGTACTTGAGAAACTGAGACAGGAAAATACAACGTTGAAAGCAATAATAGTAATTAATAATAATAATAATAAACTCAGAATTAATATGATGGTTAAATTGAGTGCATAATTATAGGAATATGGGACCTGTTTGCTATGGAAAACATTACAAACAAATTCAAGTTGTTATAACATCATAAGTTTCTCAATGGGTCGTGACTTCAGGAGTGTCCTTATACTTAAACATAACTCAATGGTCAATTGAAAAGGAACAAGCATAAGGCAGTAATGAGAATCGATAATAAGCCCCAGACTATGAATTAATACATATCAATTCTGACTGAAAATAAAAGAGCAAAAGTTAAAAATAGATCACATCAAAACCTTCTCTTTAAACACAGTTCTAAAGTCCTGATTTTTTTTTAGTTAAAATAAAAATCCCTTTCTGTGACCCCATGATATCTCCCTACACATCATCTCTCACCTCATGTGTTGTCCAGCTTTTTCCGGCCTCCTAACACGCTTCCATGTCTCATATTCATTGTGCTATCCCACTTCCGGCTTGTGGAGCTACTCTCCCAATATCAGAAAATCAATCCTATTGCTCATTTCAGGGCCATTCACAGCCTTTTCCCTCTTCACCAGAAGGACTTTCCATCCTCTCATTGACTTTTCTGACCTTGCAAGGTGATTTACACCTCCTTTTTGACCTCCGTGGGAAACTACAGTCCCTGTCATGGCTGCAACTGCTACTGCTTCTGTACCCCGTGGACATCAAGGACCTGTCCAGTCTTACTTTACACTTCATTCTCAACAGCTGGCACAGTATTGGAACTTTTATGACTAGGAAAGCATTCCACAAAAACAAATGATGAACTTAGTAGTACAATTCTGTCTTTTTGTGAAATCCAGCCTCAGAAAATATATACTGTTAAGTGGCCTTTGATGTTACAAGCAAAGGCAGGTAAGTTTACTGTCACTCTAACCCAGTATAGCTTCCCACATTGACTCTGCTCTGTGTTCCCTTTGCCTGAAACATTTTATATAGTCAGTTAGTCCCACTGCATCCCCTCACTCACTGAAAGAAATATATATCAACTCAGCAAAGAGACTTATAATGATCAACAATATATATATCACAAGCCTTAGCATTTTACTCTGTTAATGTGTCCAGTTCAGAGGCAATAAGCTCATTGAGCACTGTGTAAGACAGACTTGCAAGCCTTTCCTTTCTGAAACCCGATAGCCTTTGAGCAAAATATTCCTCTTTTTCCTGTCCTTGGAAAGCAGCGTTCCCCCTTCCATATCTATGTATTTGACTACTTCTAGCCCTTCCTACAGGTGGAAAAAAATCAGTATCATTAAGGTTGACTCCTTTCACTTAGAACAATATCCTAAGGTGTCATTCTTACTGTGATAGGAGATGAGAATCCTTTAAAACAGAAACAATAGAATGTACACATTTGTAATTGGGGTTTATTAGATTGTTTTGGAGACTTAGAGAAGAGTGCCAAGGGAGCTATTATGGTTTCAAGCATGAGGGAACCAGTAGTAACCCATCTGAGAAAGCAAGGAATAGGGAGGGGACCTCTCCACTACACACCACAGATTAAACGCAGTACTTCATAAGGCATTGGGAGTTCTTAGAACAAACTCAAACCTTGACCATAAGTCCTGAGAAGGCACCCAAGCCTTTACCATTAGATCCATGAAAGCCAGGTTCTTAATGGACAGCATGATGCAAGAATGAAGTGGTTAAATTCAGACCACCTGTTTATTTGAGTGTAAATTCAAGTCTCAAATCAGTCACTTCATGTGATGTATTAGGCACATTCCCAACTATCTACGAAACTTATCTAAGAAAAGCAAAATTCCAACGCCTCAGCGGTCTAGGAGATTGCTGCTGTGAGATCGAAAACAGAGTCAGGTGCTCAGTGAATACCCGAAAAAGAGTGAACTGCGGCCTCCTCCTGCCCCTCCTGCCCCACAGTCTGTACCAGACTTAGTACCCACAATTTTATACAAAAACCTAAATAAGTTATTATCACGTAAGGTTATGAAAGGTTCCATTATAAACAACAGAAATTTCAAAGGGGCAAACTTCTTCCTGAATGCCCCTCTCCCACCCTTCTTACTATGCCCCAGCCACACTGGTCTCTGTTTCTCAAATGTACAGACTTAGTTTCAACTCCAAAGCTTTTGTGCTTAATATTAAGTGTTTCCTTCTTCCTGGACAGGGTTGGGGTTATCTCTGAGTCTATTTGGTCAACTCTTTTTTAAGCTAGTGTACATGTCACTTCCTCAAAGAAGCCCTTTCAGTTACAGATGATCTGCCCTGATCTCATTATGCACTGTATTTTATTTTATTCCAAAGCCCACTTCAAGAACAGTAATATTTTACAAATTTTTTACCTGTCGCCTATTTCTTTATATTAGCATATAGTTAAGTACTTTTCTGCATATTTCTGTGGATTGCAATCTCTGATTCGCATATAATAGACATTTAATAAATGCCATAGATAGATGATGGATGGATGGATGGATGGATGGATGGATGGATGCATGGATGCATGGATATGGTCTATGCCACCAGTTTTTGCACTATATATGGTGAGGATATGCTCAGAAAATGATGCAACTATCTACAGCACAAAGATATAAAAGGAAACACACACACACACAACGTGATCTTATGTCCTAAGGCTGCTCAAAACAGAACATGAAGCTGATCACCAAAGAAAAAGTAGACTTGAGATAGATATAGAAACTTTGAGAAAGTTATTTAACCTCCAAATCTCCCAGGTTTTCTTCTTGTCCCTTAGGGGCTGAGACAGACCTGCCCCTCATTTAGGGGAATGTTCTGGAGTCAGAGATAATACATAAAAGCTTCAGAGTGCTAATTAGCTCTATCTGTCAGGGCACAGGCAGCCAGCAGGTCTGAGCGGCTGATTGCGAGGTCTGTAGCTGAAAATACTTCTTGCCAACTGCCTGGAGGGGCTGATAAGAGAAAGAACTACATTCTGTAAATTAACATATTCTAAGCAGGTCAGAAGGCCCGTTTATAAAAGAAACACTGATAAAGATAGAAGAAAGAAGGTGAAAGAATGCCCATTTTAGTTGCCATGCTTAAGTAATGAAGCTGTAAATTTCTTGACAAGGATCACTGCCTTGAAGTGAGTTGTGGGTGGTAGCTGAGTATATTCTTTGGGAATAACTACCGTCAGAAACTAAGATGGGGATATACTTGGACCCATTTCTTAATTGCCTTTGCATTTTGCTCTTTCATACCTGAAGCATAAATTCTACTCTAGGTTCCTCCTTTCTCCTTAGCCAGCCAAATATATCTGACCTGCTCATACGTCTGAGTCATTGCTCAAACACTCGATTTCCCTGTGCATTGTGCTTTATGAGAAATAGCATTCGACTAGATACCAGAAGAAAAAAAAAAGTAGATCCTGGGAGCTGGGCCCTCTTCTGTACGTATATTTGCAATGACTTATTCGATTGAAAGTTAATGAAGCCCAAATTGAAGTAGCATGAGGAGATGGACAGAGAAAGTCACAGGCTTACATAATAAAAGCTCAGAAGAAGTTGAGGTTTAGATAGTATCATGCCCTAGGGCTTCTCAGTCACAGAATGCTCAGTCATCTCTACCCCACCTCCCTTTGACATAACCCAAACACAAACTTTTTTGTATGTTTGTTTGTCTGTTTGTTTTTATTTATGTTATTGAACTAGACATTTATCTCTGCCCCCTCCCTGCCTCTCTCCTCTTCAAACCTCTCCCATGGTCCCCATGCTCCCAATTTACTCAGGAGATCTTGTCCTTTTCTACTTCCTATGCAGATTAGATCCATTTATGTCTCTCTTAGGATCTTCATTGTTGTCTAGCTTCTCTGGGATTGTGATTGGTAGGATGGTTTTCTTTGTTTTATGTTTAAAAACCACTTATGAGTGAGTGAGTACATATTATATTTGTCTTTCTGGGTCTGGGTTACCTCACTCAATATGATGTTTTCTAGTTCCTTCAACAAGGCCACACCAACTTCAGAGCCACACCTCCTAATTTTTCCCAAACAGTTCACCAGGAACCAAACATTCAAATTTATGACTCTATGGGGACAATTCTTTTTTTTTTTTTTTTTTTTTTTTTTTTTTTTGGTTTTTCGAGACAGGGTTTCTCTGTGTCTTTGGAGCCTGTCCTGGAACTAGCTCTTGTAGACCAGGCTGGTCTCGAACTCACAGAGATCCGCCTGCCTCTGCCTCCCGAGTGCTGGGATTAAAGGCGTGCGCCACCACCGCCCGGCGACAATTCTTATTTAAAAGACTGTTCTTAGTATATTAAAACTACCTGAATGGAAGAAGATGAGGGCATTACTGTGTAAAAACGCTGTTATCTCCATGAAATATAGTCACTATAAATCTACAAAGCAGAAATACAGTTTTAAATAGCCTCATTATTCCCATGAAAATGTCAATTATTCTTTCCAATTCTCTTCCCCAAGCCCAGTGTGCTCCTTTATCCAAAGACCTACATAGTAACTCTGGTGTTCAGAACATATTCACTAGTGCTGGGGAACTGGATAAGATAGGAAAGGAGAGAATGAATGGATGGATGAATGGATGAAGGTTGGACATGTGGGTTTAGGAAGAGGATGTTGCTCTGCAGCTATTCCAAATGTTGAGTTTTACTAATATTGCCCAAGGCTCTTCTCAGATGAGCTGAACTCATTACTCTGGCTAAAAAGATTAGCATCTATCATATATGGGTATTTGTTCTTCCAGCTTGATTTGAATTCTTGTAGCTGTTGTACACTGAGTAGAACTAATCACACTTTTATTTCTATTTTTTATGGATAATGGGCTACTATAAAATACCCCAGTTATGTTCCTTCACCTATTTAGTGCTTGTTTCTGCTATTTTCCAAATACTACAGTACTGAATAGCTCTTGCCCTGGCTGCATGGGATTACCTACAACATAACTTGTTACATATGGTTGCTAATTATGAGGCAAAATCATGCCCATTAGAGACACTTACCTTGGAATTTGTAATGCGATACTTTGAGTGAAATAAAGCATGAAACATGATTTTTGTAGCTGAGAATATGAGAATACAAAAACTACTCATTTATGTTAGGACTAGTGGTTAATTTAGTATGATATATTAAGTTATAAAGGGTACTGCTACAGAATGGAGCTTTCTTTCTTTCTCTTTTGGACCAGGAGTTATTTGTGTTCAGTTATCCAGGATCTTTGACAAGGTCTTAGTCACCCTGTACCACATTCTTCTCCATTCCCATATCTTGGATCTCTAAACTTCAATGTTTGGGATGACTCTGTGCTTAATTTGTTGTTCCAAGAAACAGCCTGTTACAGGAGTTCGCTGTGTGGGCTGTGGAGAAAGAATGCCTGGAAGGAAAGTCTGGCTCTGCCTCAGACTAGAGTTCTCGAGACCTTTGCTGTGTCACCTGTAAAAAGGAAGGATGAGTATAAGTAGCTCACAAAGTTATTGAAAGGATGAAATACTTATCACCACATTTAGAGCTTGTTGGGAAATGTTCAGTAAACATTAAGGTACATTTTCACAAAAATTTAGTTACATGTAGAATAGAAACCAAACACAAACATATATATATATATACACCCAACACTTTATTTCACACCCAGTATCTTCTCTCCTCTCCTTCCCTCTCCTTCCCTCCTGTCCATTTCTCTTCTTTTTACTTCTCCTCCCTCATTATCCCTTTGCTTTTCTCTATCTGCTTGGAATTCCTGCCTTGTACTATTCTGCACTACAATTGGCCAAAAGCAGCTTCTTTATTAACCAATGGTATTCACAGCATACAGAGGGGAATTCTACATCAGACAAGTCTGCCAGAAAGAAACTTAACAGAGAAATGAGGGAGCTAATAAATGCATGACTCAAATGGACTTAACAAATATCTATAGAACATTCCATCCAAACATAAAAGAGTATACCTTCTTCTCAGCACCTTATGGAACCTTCTTTAGGACTTAACAACTGCGGGAACTGGGCAGGACAGAAACTAAGACAACACTACAATAGAGCTACAGTACTAAAAACAGCCTGATATTGTCATAAAAACATGGCGATTCAATATGATATATGGGGTTATTCCAAATTTTTTGTATCTGTTGAGGTTTGCTTTGTTACCTAGTATATGGTCAATTTTTGAGAAGGATCTCTGTGAGTTTGAGGCCAGCCTGGTCTACAAAGAGCTAGTTCCAGGAGAGGCTCCAAAGCTACAGAGAAACCCTGTCTTGAATAAATAAATAAATAAATAAATAAATAAATAAATAAATAAATCAGAAAACATAGCTTCCTCATCCATTTGTCCCAGGCCCACTATACAATTCACACCATAGAAGAGGCTAAAAGAAGCAGTTCTTGATTTTGCACAACTGTTCTTCCAAGGAGAGTTAGATCAAGATCTAATTAAGTCAAACTTTAATATCCACATAAATGTGTGTGTGTTCATGTGTGCTTCTTCCTATTAAATCATGAGCCACTGAAGTTTCTAAAAGTAGCCATTATTTTCTGTCTCGTCAGTGTTTGAGTGTAGACAGCTCAAATGTGCAGTTCATATCAACAGAGGCAAGGGCTAAGACTGTTGATCTTGGCAATGAGTTGGAGGTTCGGGACTTTGTTTTTTCTTTCAAATCATCCCAACAGTTACAAATTGTCATCCTTAGATGACATATCTCATCCTACTAAAGCCAAAGTTCAATCCTATGTTCTGTCAAACACATCTCAGGATGAACTGTAATAGCCCAAGGTGTTGAGGGATGCATACTCCATTCGGGTTTCCAATCATGATTCTTTGAAGAACATGCAGTTCCCTGCTTCTGTTTGATAACTTTATTTTACCTCACTTGCTGCTAATGTCTGATACCTAGGGAGCATCGGCTTCCTAGGGAGCTGTAATCAAGGACTACAAGCTCCTTGCTGAGAGACACATTAGTATTGTTTCTAAAACTGATGTATGATATGTATTATCATTGCGTAAGTATTAGACTTGCCTTGATTCTATCTTTTTGCAATAGATGCACCTGCTGCCATGTTCCTTTGAGATAAACTGTAAAAAAAAAAAAAAAAACAGCCAAATGAGTAATTTTCTCAAAACAAAATTGCATCAAATAATTTAAATGGCATAATTACAAAGTGTGCATTGAGGAAGAGTTCATGCCTCCCTAAAAATGTTAATTATGGTCTTCTTATTCTCTACTGTAGATTTTGTTATGAATTTGATTTTCCTCTTGCTGACTCTTTTGATTATGCATAAATAAGATATAATATATTAGTGTAGGATTATCATATACAAATGTGTTGAAAAACTTTGTGACTCTAGTGCATGGTGACTTCACTAGTCATCTCAAAACAAAATGCAAATTTGGACCAAAATGAGCAGTTTACCTTTCAGTACTTACCTAGTCTATTCCTCTCATGACATGCTAGAGAATACGGAAAAATAACTAGTCCTGGTAGTTTCTAGCTAAAAGGTAACTTTTTTATATATTTCTTCAGCAGGTGAGTTCACTCTTAGTGCTACTATTGCTATTTTGTTCTTCTGCTTCAGCCTCTTCTTCCAGCTGCTCAATTCCAACTTGGAAACAAATACTGCAACCAATACTTTATCCTTAGGAGAGAAGTAAAAACAGAGTTGAGAATATTATCATCTTAGCAATGCTGGTCTATGTCATAAATATTTTGTTTTCCCTGAAGATTCACAGTAGGAAGACTCACTAAAAACTGCAATTTTAAAAAGAGTCTGGAAACTGATTCTCTTTCTTTATTCTAAGAGGCTGTTACAGCAAGAGGACCCCAGCCTGAAACTCTGAATGTGCCTCAGAGTGTATGATAAACAGCTAATTACCTGTCAGTTACCATAGCAATGTTTACGAAAAGACTGAAAAGCTCTCCGTGCCCTGCTACCCTGTCTGAGGGAGTAAAACCCACATAATTTCATCTTTTTTGTCCCCAGTGAAGCTGCTGGCAGCAATTTTAGAATGTTCTTCACTTGACTAATCCTTATATAGTCAATTTAGCTTCTTGGCTTTTGCACGAAAACTGTTGTTCTGCATTAGAGAATGGGGTAAAGCAGATTTCAAGGAGCTGTGAGAATCTAAAACAATGAACCCCAAAGAGTTGTTCTGTTCATAATCGACCAAATTGCACTGTTCCCTTATGGAGCCATCTTCAAGGCCCTCTTCCTAGCCCCATGAATTTCCCAAACAAGCATCTATTAATTGTTGGGGAAACATGTTTTTTGTTTTGTTTTGTTTTGTTTTTTGTTTGTTTGTTTGTTTTTCAACACAGGGTTTTGAGCTCTTGCCATGGGGCAGCCCAATACAGCCAAAAGGGATCCATAGTAAGCAGTAGTCAAGGTGGACAGATGGAATGTTTTGGAAATATATACAGGTGTCCACTTTTATTTTATTTTTTTAAATATTTATTTATTATGTATACAATATTCTGTCTGTGTATATGCCTGCAGGCCAGGAGAGGGCACCAGACCTCATTACAGATGGTTGTGAGCCACCATGTGGTTGCTGGGAATTGAACTCAGGACATTTGGAAGAGCAGGCAATGCTCTTAACCTCTGAGCCATCTCTCCAGCCCCAGGTGTCCACTTTTAACAAGCTGTAAAACACCATGTTAGATCATGTTTCAAAAAGATAACTACAACGGAGTCTCCCTAGTGCATGCCCTTCTGAAACTGCGCCATCCCAGATTTCTCCCATCCCTTGTTGTCTCCCCTTGATCTCTGGTTGTGCATTGTGATTTGGAATTCTAGACAGCGAAAATGCTATGTGTTGGCATCCTACCTTCTGAAGATATTTGCTATTGGACTCAGCCACCTTACAAAAAAATAATAAGGTATTACAAGCAGTCACTACTTGATGTCATACAATGACAATCAGTAACCAGGTAGAAGGCTTGTCTTCCATATGATACGGAACTTCACTCATTGGGTGCTCCCAAGCCCAACTCTTTTCAGCTGTAGCCACAGTCAGCAGATAATGAAGACAAACTATCTTCTGTTCCCAGCCTAAAATTCTGATCAGTGTTGACTTGCTATCTAGATTTATTTTTATGGAGAATATACCCTTTCTCTCACTGAGGCAGTGTTTTAAGCAGTCCTTAAGTATTTTAAGCACATAAGTACAGAATCAACTTAACATTTTAGAAAGATCATTCTAGTTCTGCAATATGGAAAACATTAGCAAAGGTAAACATTTTAGAGAAAAATACATGAGTCGGCTAGACCAGAATGATAGCATAGGACATTTAGATAATAATTCAAGAATGACAAAGCCAAAATCTCCATGTACTATATAGGTGGACAGCAGAGCATAAGACAAAAGGGTTGTGATAGTGTCCCTGTTCTGAAAACCAGGCAGCAAGTGACATCTTTAGCTATGATAGAAGACACTGGAAAAGAGCCTCACATTTAATTGGAGCAACATATTGGAAATAGGAAGTAGATATGAAAAATAAAAGCCATTTAAAAACTCTACTGCAAGATTTTCCATCAAGAAAGTCAACTAGAAACTTTCAAAAAGTAGCTGTTGGGGCTAGAGAGATAGCTCATCAGTTAAGAGAGTACTGGAACGTCAGAGAACACCCGTTTAGTTCTGGCACCCAGGTCCTAGTATTGCAAAACCACCCATATCATCACTTCCAGGGATTCTGATACATTTGACTTCTGCAAGCACTTGAACTCGCAAACACACATACTCACACACACATATATACACACACGTGCACGCACACACATGCATGGGGATTTATATAAATAAACATAATAAAAATAAATCTTAAAAATGGAAACTCTTATTCTAGACTAGGTAAACACTTCCTAATAATTAAGACCAGAGAAAATTCCAGATGACAATTTTGAGTTAATTCTAGGTTTAAAACTTAGGCATAACTAAGTGGTATTTTCTCAAAGCTACACTTCTAAATAAGTAAAAATCGTTTTTTAACAATGAAGTCTCCAATGGTAACCACTAAGATGTTTCAGAACACAACTTCGCAAATTGTTTGAAATAAAATCCTCGTCACGCAACTGCTAATTTGTACCTAACTCAAATGAATCGAAGGTTCTTCCAGATCAACTTGACACAAGTTCTGTGTCACACAAAAACAGCAAATTGTCATGATGTCCAGCTTGCATAGCCCAAGTTGTATAATTCTATCCAGTCTATACTTGACTTGGCACTTGGTGAATATAGAGTTTCAGATGTTGTGAACATTATCACCGTCTACCCTGAATTACATTCTGTGGTGGATATATATTAGTAATCTGACTAACTTTGATTGTAGTCAAAGGAAGCTGAGTTTTTTGCTAAGAAGCTTTCTATAACCTTAATCCTTGCATATCCCTAACAGGAGTCCAGAGTATGCAAGCCTACCCATAGTGCTAATGAGGAGACACTGTTTCTTCTGGGGTCTAGTTCAATCGTGGCAATGGTTTAAAAAAAACCCTTTATAAATTATACATTTTGTTTCTTTTTTCCTGGCTGTACTATCTGGGGAAAGAAGGGATGGTGCTAAAACTGACTCTGAGCTTGACACTCATGGGCACCGGTAGAGGAGAAAAGGCAGCAATATGCTAATGCGCATCAGCTACTTTGTCTCATCATGCAGTTGTTTAGAGGTTTTGATTAATGGAAGCATTATTAGAAACAACAGCACTGGGTTCTTTTTCAAACAGGCAGCACTTTACTCCTAAAGGTGGATGCATTAATCTTTCTTATTTTGTTTACCTTTTCTTTCTTCCTTTATAAATGCTTCCCCGTGTACCATTTCCACAATGGAAAGTCATTTGGATTAATTTGCCTACCAGAAAATATCCTTAACTAGAAAAAGATCCACAGTGAGACGTGCATAAGATTTACTTACATATAACTAATATAGAGAAAAGGATGCATAAACACTTGTAATATGCACAAACACTTGTAATATGCCTAGCCCAAAAGAGTCACAGAAAACTAGTTCAAATAGTTTTTACAAGGACTCATAGTTCTTGAAAAGCTAGGAGTTGAGTATACAAAACTGTTACTGAGGGTGTTTCCTGGACAAACCATAAAAATGTTAAATAGTGACTTAAATTGAGGGACAAGAAAAGGAACACTTAGCTGTGACTTTAGCTACCGGTGAGAATGAGAACCTGTAAGTAGTAGACTGTGCAGACAAGTACTGTAGGTGAGATCAGAGAATAAAACATCTGAGTAAACCTTAGAAATGACCCACGGTGGTATATTTATATAAAAATAAAAAATGCAAGCCTTCTTTGACACATTGAGGGGAATTCTGAGATGATTCAAACTATAATACAAGCTGAAGATAAAAATGTATTCTGATGTTCAGAGGAATTCCATTACCCTTCTATCACTGCTATTTGAAAGGATTCGCTAACCCTCACTACCTTCCTTGAATTGGTTTTACTCCTTCCTGTTTCATCTTGGTAAATGTCACATAGAAATGAGAATATCCTCAACCAACTGCTCATTCTTGAGTTCTCAAGCCTGTCTTTAGGCCCTCTGGGTTCAGCTGCCAAAATATACAAGTCAAACAATGTTATCACCAGCAACGCAACCAAACTGCATCTCTTCCTCAGAATATTTTCACTTTGTGTCCCTGCCTATGTGTCCTCTGGACAAGCCATAATCCACATATAATCAAAATTATATTCTCAACACATCTAACTTTTTTAAAAAAGTTTTAAAAAGGCTGATTGTATTGTTTGTTAATTTTAATTTTCAAATATTCCCATAACTATGCACAGATCACTAAAGCCTAACTTTCATTTTCCTTTTTTTTTTTGATTTTCTTTTTATAAAGAAAACAAACTATCTTTTTTTCACTTTAGATACCAATCTCAGTTCCCACTCTCTCCCCTCCTCCCATTCCCTCCACCTATCCCCCCAAACTTACCTCCCATCCACTCCTCAGGGAGGGTAAGTCACATTACTTTGGGGAAGGTCCAAAGCCCTCTCTGTTATATCTAGGCTGAGCAAGGTATCCATCCAAAGAGAATGGGTTCCAAAAAAGACAGTACAAGCAATAGGTGCCACTGCCAGTGGCCCCTCAGTCTGCCCCAGCCATACAACTGTCACCCACATTCAAGGGGACTAGTTTGGATCTGTGCTGTTTCCTTCCCTGTCTAGTTGGAGTTGGTGAATTCTTATTAGCTCAGGTAGACTGTTTCAGTGAGTGAACCCATCATGGTCTTGACCTTTTTGCTCATATTCTCACTCCTCCCACTCTTCAACTGAACTTTTGGAGCTCAGTCTCTGCCTCTGTTTCTATCAGTTGTTGAATGAAAGTTCTATAGTGACATTTAAGATATTCATCACTCTGACTACAGGGCAAGGCAAGTTCAGGACCCCCTCTCCTCTATTACTTAGGGTCTTAACTGGGGTCATCCTTGTGGATTCCAAGGAATTTCTCTAGTGTCAGGGTTCAGGTTTCTTGCTAGTCCCATAATGTAAAGCCTAACTTAAAGCTAATACCATTGGAAGTATAATGTGAAAAAACAAAACAAACAAAAGTGAGCTAACTGCATTCTCAAAATCTGTGCTAACATAGCATGACATGTAATCAAAGAATTGGGTTATAACTGATAAGAAATTGTACTTAGATATATGTTAAACAGAGAGCTTTCTTTTGTTGTTTTAAGACAGAATCTTACTAAATAACCTGGGGGGTAGTCTTGAACTCATGATCCTCCAGCTTCAGCCTAAAGGATTGCTGAGATTACAGGAGTAGACTAGCGTGTAGGGCTTGAGAGAGAGTCTGCTTGCTCTGTAAATGAGAAACTGGCGAGAGAGAGAGCTACTTTCCAGCATTGCTAGATTCAGTTACTCAAATGTTGTGTTAAGAATTTTGCTTTCATCCTTTATCTTTTTTATTATTTATTCAAAAAAATTCCTAAAAGCTCATTTTCTGTCTCTCAGACCCTATCCTGAATGCTGAGAAAAATTGACACAGTTCTGCATTCATGAACTTATAATCTAGTGGTAGTCACAAATCATAACAAGGACTATAAAGGAAAATCAAGACAGTGAGATAAAGGAGTCATGGGATATTTTCCAACTGTCGGTAATAGATTAAGATCTGTAATCGAGAGACGAACTGCATTCCCTAAAAGACCCAGCAGGTAAACAAGTTTTGGGACTGGAACACTAGGCATTTTAGGGCTCAAAATCTCTGTGAGAAGAACCAAGTGAGTGGGACACTAGGAAAAGAGATTCAAAAGGGTGATACAGGACTGGACTCTGGTGCAAACTCTGTGACTTGAGAGCATGAGCAGACACCTACTGTAATTAAGGCAAGGAAGCTACATAGCCACGAAAGGAGGAAGGTGGGTGGACAGAGCTGTGGGAAGTTCTGCTGCTTCTGTTTTCAAATGAAATAATAATCTGGGTCATTCATTGAAAGTAATTGATTAGGTAAGGAAACTTTAAATCTTGAAGGGGAAGGGGAACGTTTGAGGAGGACCTCTCAGAAAACAAGAGAATAGGATGCCCAAGGAAATATATGAGAACTGCAAGGCATTGGCAAAGCCTCGTAGAGATTGTCAGCCACTTTTCTGCTTTTATTGTATCGAGGCCCAAACCCATTTATGCCAACATGACTCCCTGCTTCTCTTGTCTTATCTCCTGCCACCCGAGAAAATCCAGGGAAGTAAAGCCCCTGTTTCTCAATAGTTCCAGAATGAATCTCAGTGTATTTGACTATAGCCTTTGTTCGGCCTTGATCTCAACACTGGTAATGGGGCGCCCTGCTAGGTCATGCAAATGTCCTAAGAGGATGCAGTAGAGTTGCCGTCAGACATTCACCAAGATTATAAAGGAAATGCTCGGGCTGGGGAGATGCTTCATTTGGTAAAGTATCTGCCACACAAGCATGAGGACCTAAGTGTCAGTCCCGAGGGGGCTTCTGTAATCGCTGTGCTGAGAAACAGGCAACTCCCTGGAGCTCTCGGCCTATTCAGCCTAGGCGAATCAATGAGCTGTGGGAACGGCAAGAGAAAAGCATTTGCCTTACAGACTAACTTGGAAAGAACCCATGCATGCACGCTGACGCATGTGTATCTCCCCACGCACAGATAGATAATTAATAAATAGAAAAAAATAAAGAGAAACGATGACTAACCATAGGCAATCATAATATATATTCCCATGAGACACAAATAAAAGCTATGCATTCGAAATAGCCAGTATAACCCTACTGCATAGTGCCACCATTTTCACTTGCTAGAAAGATTGTAAAGAGTAGAGTATCATAAAGGACCTCTAAGAGTCTTTTCAGACTAATAATCTGTAATTCCCTAGCTTTATAGTCCCCAAACTTGATTTGGGGAAGGGAGCAATTCTGCCACCCAATTACTGATGATTTTCACAAAGCTAAGTTATTCAAATGCCTAACGTACTCAGTGTGCTTGCACCCTGCTTCTGGCATGCTCCTTGTTTCTGCCACCCTGCCATATATTTGTTGTACAGATGCTATTTATCTCTGGATGTTTTTCCTACACTTGTCATACTTCACTGAGTTTTCCTTAGAGCTTCTCATATTTAAAAGAAAATAAGATCTATTTTTAACACATTTTCCATCATTATTCTAAAACACAATTCACTTTTTATCTAATTCTGACTAGATATGCTTTAAAAAAATGTTCCACCCTAACAATTTTTGTCATGGATTTATATTCTCAGTGTCTGTGCACTCACATATGTTGCTATGGTAATAGTAGAAAATTATTCCAAATCTTCAGGCTTCCGTGAAACTTTGTATGCAGGATTTGGAAATAGCATTTTTGCAAACTGAACATTTCAATTAACGAAAACACAGACTCTTAATAAGCATACGATGGTACAAAACAAATAAGCAAACAGGAATAAAAGATCATTGCCCCAGTATGGCAAGACATTCCTTGTGGTAAGTAAAGGCATTGCCGTTAAAGCTTTAGAACTAAGTGATTATGATCTGGGACTAAAATATTTATATCTGATGCCCTTCTAAGACTCCTTGGGTTTAGAAAGCAGCATTGACCTTGGTTCTTATTCTCCATCCCTATACCAGAAGAGAGGATATATTTATTTATTCCCTAAAACAAGGAAGCTCCAGGCTGCTTGACTTCTCCGCAGGACACAGGGGAGAGGAAGCTCCTTGACTCTGGCTTCTGTCGGAAAGCTGTTTTGAACTTGACCTCAAGAGCCAGAATAAACTGACATAAGCATTTTTAATCCCAAAGAGATATTGCTCAAGTTCTGCATCAAACATATCTCCATTTTCCATTTTCCTCTTAAACAGTATAAGAGACCTAATCAGTCTCCTTCGAGAGCTCTGGATAGGACAAGCGTTTTCTCCCCTCACACAGACAGCACTTCAATCCTGTCCTCGGTCCTCCCACAGAACATAGAAATTACTTTCAACCTAAAGATTTGAAAGAAAAATAGGACCAAAAGATTTTCCCACAGAGGCAGTCTACAGTAGTTTATCTCCCTCCCCAACTCCCAACTGAAATTTCAAACTTTGCTTGCAGTCATACAGGCTTGGTGGGTGGCTTAGAAACATCTGTTTTTGGCTCTACCCCATGAGTTTTAAATATAGCGTATAAGGATGAAAAATATTTTCAATTAAAAAAGCAAAGAATACACACATTATTGACAGAGACTGATTAACTATGCATTTAGACACAATTTTTCCAATTGCCCACCCCTTCTTTCTTCTCAGGAATTGGAAAGCTCCTTCTGAGTTAATCTTTCTATTTGTCGTGGATGAGTTATTAATGACTCTGAGATGCTCTGACTTCCTCTTCCTCTCTTTCCAGGGATAACTGGTTAAATAAATTGGTGCTGGCATTGAGTTTAGTAAACTGAGCACAACATATGTCCTTCCCATCACATGGCTGCTTCCCTAAAGGCCTAACGAAAGCAAAAAAAAAAAAAAAAAAAAAAAAGACAAAAGAAGGGAATTTCTTCTCTCTGTCAGATGATCTTGGAGCTGAGACTTCATTCATCTCTGGGCTTTAGGCTGAGACTTAGACAGAACTAAGGCTGTTATTGCATATAAAGTACTTTGAAAATTATATCACACAAAGTAAAAAGCAACTATTATTACAAGCTATTTAGTCAATTAATTAATAAGTGCTGTTTATATTTCAAACAATAGGTATTTATTGCTGAGTTATAGAAATAGGTAAAATTCCTGCCATTCTTCTAAAAATCTACAAAATACCATTATCTGTTTATCTCATTGTGAGAGTATAAGGCTTAAGAGGTTTAGTCTAAACAGATTTCGAATGACTGCAAAAACATTTACTATTTTTTATATATACATTTGTATGCATATACATATGGGAATCATATATTATGGATGTCAGTAATACATTACTGAACAAAACAAATTTGGGAGAAAGAAACTATCTAATACACTTTGCATAAAAGCCAAGTGGGGCAACCAGAACTCTTTCTTTATTACTCTCTGACCGGAAAGATTCTTGTTTGTTAGTAGCATTAGAAAAAGTCTAGCTATACCATTATGATCCTGACACAAACAGAAAACAGAAAAGAAGATATGGGTGAGCTTAAATCACAAAGAGAAAAGCCTATTGGAATCAAATGTCATATTGGCCCCTTTTTAAAAACTGAAAAATCTATTGTGGTAAAACGTCTCTTTGTTCTCAGGACAAAGACATTAAAGAAATTCTTTAGACTTCACATTTTTTTTTCTCTCTTAGATAAGCTCAGGCTACCTGGAAACAGACTGTACTCTGTTATGATCCTAGGGTGCTTTTAACTTTATCCCTGGTTGATAGATAGAATCTGCATAACTTTGGTATTCAGATGATATGTTGGAAGTGAACATCAATCCAAGGTATGATTTGAGCATCAAGGTATTTAGACAAGAGCAGTCCTTCAGTGCTTATCAGCAAGCGTGATGATCAGAAGGTATAAGAACAAGATAGAGAGGTAGAAAAGGACAGAGGATGACAAACATCTCTGCACCAATGGCAGAGCTCTCACCAGAATGCTATAGCAACCGTACTTTACCTACCCAGTATTTGTAACAGATGGATGTTCCTGGCAGTTATTTTTTAAAGTCCGCTATGATGTGTCTTTTTAGAAAATGCAAACATTTCATTTATGCATCTATTGCACAACTTGGAGCAGAAGTGGGTTCAGCAGCGCATTGTCAGATGGCACAGCATCACATGACAGACAAGGTGCTCATTCTCAAAGCATTTACAAGCCACTGAGAGGAAAGACCAAAGAAATAAAGAAACAATAAATAAAATACTTGCAAATTGCGATTCGTGATTCAAAGGATTTATGTTCAGACTTTTGCCAGAAAACAAAAAAGATCTGTCTACAGCTCTTCCTGTTGTTACATGACTGTAAACCCAGCACTTGGGAGGCTGAGGGAAGAGGATTGAAAGTTCAAGGCTAGTCTGGGCAACAAAATGACTCTTCGTCTCAAAGGAAAAGAAGAAACGAGAGAAAAAAATTGCTCAGGAGTTATGAGTCATCTCTGAGTTGGATATTCCTATCTTCTGTACTGGCTTCATTCTATTTCTGTTTTCCTTGTTGTTATTTTGTTTTGAAACAGGCTCTTACTGTGAAGGCCTAGCTAGTCTAAAACTTTCTGTGTAGGACAAGATGACCTCACACCGACAGTAACCCTCCCACTTCTCCCAAATGATAGGATTGCAAGTATGACCATGTTTATAAGTTTTCGGTGTGTCTTTTTCTATGGGTGAGTATTTGAGCTCACATGTGTTCGTATGTATACATAAATACACATTTTCCTATGTATTTCGTGAATATCAAAGGACAGAACTCAGTGAGTCTTATTGCTTTCTTATATTATGTTATATAATTTCAGATATCATCAAATATATCTTGACACACATAACATTCTTCATTCAATCTTGTTTTTAAGTGACAAATAATAGTTATATATATGGGAAGCAATATAATGTTTTGAAATATGTTAAAATAAGTCACCACCACAATTTTAACTATTTTCTTATTTTAAATTTCCCCTAAAGAAAATGACTAGCTGAACTTTACAGAGCCATAAGTGAGAAGAGAAAAATAAATCAACTTATTTACCTAAGTTAACACCCAAAATGTAGAATATCTTTATCACACTAAGAAGTCCCTTCGGTCTCATTTTAGTGAAGTTTTATCCAAGACAAGAAGTATTCTTATTTCTATCACCATATATTAGCTTTCAATTTTTGTATATTTTTACTTAAATATAAATTATTTTTGTTAAATTAAAATACTTAGTTGCTTATTCAACACAATAATTTTGAAATGGACTCATATTGTTCCATGACTCATATTTTTATTCTTGATCAGTGCTCTGTTTAACAAATGTCCCACAATTTCAAAGTAAAGCTTTGCTTGTGGACATTTGGATTGGTTTTTATTTGGGACTATTATATTATTGCATTTGCTATGCCATTCTGATGAGAGTTATGGACATGTGCATTTATTTCTCTTGGATACAGAACATAAATGGAATTTCTAGTATATTGGATTGCTTTCTCTTTAGCGGAAACTGCCAAATGGCATTTGAAACAGTTAAATCACTTCTCAGTCTCAGTAACATCGTACAAACATACCCATTGCTTCATATCGTCGCTGACACTTAGTCCTTTTAGTTTTAGTTTTAGCTATTAAGAGAGCTGTAGTAGTAAATCATTATGCTCCTCCAGTTTCCCTAATATTTCCCTAGTATCCATGCAGTTATCGATCGTTCATTATTTGCTGTGGTGGGATAACTTATCTTTTTATCATTGATTTGTAGTACTTTATTTTTTGTAGATGCCAATTCTTTGCCAAATATGTTTTCCAAAATATTTCTGCCTCTCTTATAAGCTTAATTTTAAACTGTATTAAGATTCTTTGATGAACAGATGTTTCAAATCCTCAGGAAGTCTAATTTATATATTATAGTCTCAGAAGATTAGTTTTGTTTGCATTTTCTTTAGGAAATCTTGGTTAACTTTAAGCTCTAATCTCTTACCTCCTAAAAAGCCTTATTGTGAAAATTTTCACTTTTAGTTTATGACCTATCCCCCATTAAAAATTCACTACAAATATGTAGCTGTTCAAACACTTTCTGTGAGGACATTCTCTTCCTTATTTATACATGGGCCTTCATCAAGAATCAAGGCCATATTTAAAAAATATTTCTAGTTAATTTGTTACCTAAACTGTTTATCCTTAATGATTTTATTGCGTCATCTGATAACACAGATGCTTACAAGATTGGCTTCATCTTAGCAATAGCCTGATTCTGCACAAAAACCAACTCATGAGAACTTCAACAGATAAACAGCTAAACACCTGTTAACTAAAAGTTTGTAGGTTTGAGTCCTACCAATCTAGTTGAGGATTTAGCTTAATTAAAGCAATTGATTTGCACTCATTAGATGTAAGATGTAGTCTTGCAGTCCTTATCAGAAGTTAAACTTTGTGGGCTTGCTTAGGGCTTTGAAGGCTCTTGGACTGACTAACTGTCTTAGTTACTTTTCTATTGCAGTGATATGGTAAGACACAGTAACCAAAGCCACTTATGGAAGAAAGAATTTATTGGGTGCTTTTAGTTCCAGAGTGCTATTTTCCATAAACATCATTGTGAGGAGTATGGCACCAGGCAGGCAGTCTGGTGCTCAGGCAGAAACTGAGAGTTAACATCTTGATCCACAAGCATGAGGCAGAGAGGTGCTATCTGGGAATATATGGGGTTCTAAAACCTCGAAGTCTGCCCCCAATGATGCCTCATTTTCAACAGGGCCATACTACTTAACCTTTCCCAAAACAGTTGAATCAACTGCAGACCAAGTATTCCAAAGTTTGATCCTATAGGGGCTGTTCTCATTCAACCCATCATACCCTCTACACATTTAAGCGAAGAAGAGAAATTTTGAAATCCTTTTAGAATACACTGCCAAATTTCTTCACAGATTGACTTCATGACCAAGTCAACTTATAGAAGGAAATATTATTTGTATTTATGATTCCAGAGGAAGAGTACATAATAGCAGGAGAGAAGGGTGGCAGGCACAAGTCATAATGGAAGGTGCTTAGAAATCACACCTGTAATTGAAACCATAAAGCTGAGAGAGAAACTAGAAGTGGGTAAGGCTATCAACTTCTAAAACAAGGCTGCACCCAAGCAGTTCTTCTAAGTAGGGATCAACGAGGGACATTTCTCATTCAAACTAAAACAGTTAACATCAGCAAAAGGAACACTCAGAATCTTTATGTGACCGTGTTGCTTACTAAATATGTAATATTGGGGAGTGACTTCGTTATTTGTGCTTTGGATTTATCAGCTTTAAAATGGGAATATTAATGGACTCTACCTTTGGATTTATCAGCTTTAAAATGGGAATATTAATGGACTCTACCTTACAAAAATCTATGATGAAGTAAAATTATGAGAATTAAAATGTGTAGTTCAAATGGACAGATTCATACACGCACACAAATACACACACACATTTCGCATTGGGTAAGTGTTCAAGATGCGTTAGCCATTACTAATAATAATATAGCATAATTACCAAGTCCTTGAATTTTTGTCTAAGTTATATTTCTTAGCAATTTAGAAACATTGAAATTTTTGCATCAAAGTGAAAAGTAATCTCAAATACCTGTGAGAGATTGAGTTAAGAAGAGCCAGACGAAAAGTGAAAAGGAAGAAAAGTCAAACTTCAGCTTCTTGAAAAATGTGTTCAAAGTCAGCCTTAGAAATATCCCTCACCTTTATTTGTGATGATGTTTTTATACCAAATTTCTAGACAAAGTTGCTGAATTTTATACACGCACACACTTTGGATTTTCCTGGGATGAGCCCTCACACTTTTTCTTAGACTTCTGAAGGACAGTTGCAAAGAGAATATTATTTTTAATGCTTTGTTTTGGGGCCTCCCTCCTTATAATCCAAGGATCATTTATCATGGTTCTCTCTGGAAGCCCTTAGACATAGAACATTAGCTCTAGATGGTGATTTGAAGTTTCTCTAGTGTCTGCAGTTTGCACAAAGGTAAATTAAAAACTGAGCGAGGAAGTGACAAGCTGCAGCTTATATAGCTACAGAACAGCAGAGCCTGGCACTGAGCCTCAGAGCTATGACTCCTGGCAAGCACCTATTTTGCTCTGCCAGATGTGTCTCCTCAGGCAAACCCTCCAGCTTCTAGACCTGTCGTATTTCTCAACACAGTCCATGTAAAGGTGATAATCAGTAACTTATTAACGAAAGTAGAAGAGCCATGGGATAAAGTGAAATGTCTTCTCTGAAAGAAAGAAAAAGAACGCATTGAAAATGATGAAAAATATACTTTGTTGTTTAGAAAAATGATTATTAAGCACCTGAAACAGACCATCGTGCTGGGCATTGATGTAGCCATAGTTCATATTTAAATACCATAAGATGACCAGGATTCTGTGTCAGAAACTTGATGTTTACATCTTATGTTTCATGGTAAGACAAGGATAGAAGTATAAATCCGTACTTGCTAACACATGCCAGGCTCTGAGTTTGATTTCTAGTACTAACAAGAAATTATATAAATGAAAACACTATAATGCATTTATTCATTGCACATATATTTTCATTTCATTTCATGACCTTTGCTAGATCTAGAGAAAGCTAATTATACAATTGAGGTAATAGGATTTCAAACTACTTATAGCCCTTAGCGTAGCTAGGTATAGAAAGTAGAAGTAAAAACAATGGTTTGTATTTTTACTCATTATTAGGTGACTAATCACATAAGCTAGTTTGCCTGGAGGGTCTTCACTTCTCTGTTCTTCTTTTTGAAGTATGGAGGTGTTAAACGCAGAAGGAAAAAAGCTATACATTAAATGAAACACAAGTAATCAACAGCTTGATTCCAATTAAAACCAAATTAAGGAAGAAAATGTTTCTATTACTAGATAGCTAGACTATTCCTGTTGGCTAATTTCCTATATGCCCTGTAAATCAAAGTACAATTTTTATTGCCCATGAAAAGTCATCTATCAAACTTATTCAGGGCTTATGTAATTTTCCTTTGCAACATAGGCATGTAATAACTGAATAGCTTGGACAAGTGAATGATGAGCATTTTTCATATAACAATTGGATCATATCAAAGCTAGCTTGCTGCTTTGGTCATCATCCTCTCCATGCAGGCAATGTGTACCCAGAAGATACCAAACTTAGTGTGTTCCTCTACATCTCAGGGCTTTGTGACCTCTTCAGAAAAAGTTGGGTTTTCTGACTAAAGGCAGAATATGGTAAGAGTTGAAGGAAGACAATTTTAAAAGTAGAAGATAACTTCTGCTTGACTGACTAGGAGAACATGTTATTGGGGTGAAAACCATATCCCTTTTCTCTCCATATTAGCAATTTTCCTTGTGAGAGAATGAAAAAGTTATCAGCTGGTGATGTGAGAGAAATCTGGGTAAAGATGAAGGGCAATTTTCTGCTTTTAAAGGAAAATGATGGACGAGAATCATTTCACTTGGTCTTAAAATTGAAAAACAGTTACAGGAGAACTCAACATTAACAGAGGTGGGATGAAGATTCCTAGTCTCTCAGTCAGTGCTTCCTTGAAATCTTACTAATCTGTAACTAATTCAAAATAAACTTTAAGAAATTAAATATTACTCTTCATGTTTCTCTGAGGATATATGCAATAATAGAGCATTTGAGATGCTTTGTCAGAATGATGTATGTAACAGGTTTTTATGGAATGAATCATTAATAATTTTATAATGGTTGCTGGTTTTATACTGTTTGCATGTATTATATTAAACATAGTGTATTAATAAATTTAATTTTCCTCTTTCAAACATTTTTGTGGCCTCTAGAGTATTTTAAATTATAAAAATCTTGCACTGAGTATTTCTACTGAACAGAAAGAACTACTCCAAACTACTCCAAGTAATTTTTCATGAGTGAGTTTATGAAGGGAAGCTATAATTTAGGAATTCTCTCTCTCCGCCTCCCCCTTCTGTGTGTGTGTGTGTGTAGAACAACATTCTGATGTGTCACATAAATGTGGGGGAAAAGATGGAGAAATGAAGATTTTAGGTCTAAATATCTGAGTCATTTAGCCTCTTTCACTATGTATGTAGCTCAACATAATGCTGTTTTGTTGTTTTGTCTTTTTTTCATATTTCTCTGTATCCTAGATCTATAAAAAAGTCTAATCACCCTAGCTTTCTTGTTCTGGTTCTAGGGTTGAAACAGATGTTTAAGAAGCCAAAAGGAAGAGTTAATAAATAAGGAATAACAGCCACAAATGACTTTTATTTGGAGGAATTTGAGCTTCTGGAGTTTGAGTTAGAAAATCAGGAATGTTTTAAGCACTGCTTAATGGGCCATATCAGTAGGAACATGGAAGACAGTGGTGTTATTAGTTATTTGAACTGTGGAAGGCTAACTTAAGAGGTTTCAAAGGAAAAGAATATTAGTATGTTGCCTAGATATTATTCTTGTGATATTTTGTGAAGAAAGTGACTGCCTTTTGTCCTTATCCAAAGAGTCTGTCTGAGGCTAAAGTGAAAAGTTTTAGATTTATTCCATTGGCAGAAGAAATCTCAAAGCAGCCTAATATAGATTGTCATGTGGTTATTAGTGATAACTCTAATGAACGTGTATAATGAAAAGGAGTAACATGAGGAGGGCAAATTACAAAATGTAAATTTCGGAAAAAAAGAGCACCAGGAAGTGGAATGGAGTTAAATACTGTGTTCAAGAAGATAAATGGAGAAGGGGGATTAACTGATTTTATGGGATGATTGGTATTTGTGAATTACTGTTTATAGAAAATTGTATTGATACTGTTTCTTGTATATTGATATATTGAATATTGAATGTGAGTGTTCCTACCTCTATTTTTGTATGAGTATGCTTATAACTTTGTCTATATTGTATTGATACATCTACCATATTACAATGTACATTTCTACCTCTGATACTATGACATTGTTTACAGTTGAAGATCATTGTCTTCATATATTGCACAGTTGTTTATTCTTTTAGTTTTCAAGTTAGATAGGTATTAAGAATTATATGTTTGTCATATTTATTTTTAAGTTAATCAGGTCTTTTAGTTACATAGAGATTATATTTAGTATAGATAGTATGATCTTCAGCCTCTTCAAAGAGCTGTAGAAAATGGCCTTTAATCTAACCTAAAATTTCTGTGCCAACGAGACACAATTACTCCTGACAACGCCACTCTACTCCCGAGAGAACGTTGAGCACCAAAGACACTCCACTGGGAGCTTGTCTTCTTGGCAGAACTGGCCTTTGGGTTAAGAAAAGCCCATACCTCAACTTCTGACAAAGATACAGAATATCCCTAAGTGGATAAAACAGGATTGTCTTATCCTGCCAAGACAGGTTAGGATAGTTCTAAGAATGGTATGTCAGTTATATTAGGCCTTAGTCAAAGTTGGTTGACTCAACATTGCAAACGAGACTTTGGGTGATTGCCCAGGTAGTCAGTTGTCTCTGTCAATTGTTGCACATTTTGGAAATCTCTCATTTGTTAAGTAATATTTATTCCCTTCTTAGATCTTTGACAGAGTTGAAGATTATATAATTGTAGTTATTCTCTATGTTATTTAGACTCCTTGAGATAAAATGTTTAGCAAAACTTTTGTTCTCAATATTGTTTGTTATATTTATTATTTGTTATTATTGTATATAGTTGTATTTGGTTTAGTTCTATCTTATTTAGACAAAAGGGGGAGATGTAGGGATATAGCCCCACCCATTGGGGGCGTGTTCGCCTTGGGCTAATGTTTACTGATAAATCTGCCGGGTGTGGTCCCAGCACCCCTTTTCTCTGCTTTTCCTGTTCTCCGCGGGAACCTGTGGTCCTGTAAGTCTATTTCCTTATTAAAACTGTATATATCTTTATAATCTGTCTGCATTCATTTACGCCACCACAAATGGATTAAGAAGTTGAGTAAAGGGAATGGTGACCTCAAGGCAAGATTCCACCCATCTAAGTCTCTGACTTGTGAAAAGGGAATTAAAGAAGAGCTTAGAGTAGGGTGTGGTGGTACACCATTAATCCCAACACTGGGAGGGAGAGGATGGCAGTTCTCCAAATTTGAGGTGAATATGGTCTACAGATCAAATTTCAGGACAGCCAGGCTTAGGCGGTGAAACACAGAAAGCTGGCAAAGATGTAATTGAAAGAGGGTGCCAAGTTCCAGCCCCAGCAAGCAGCAGAACATGGCAGCTCCAGTCACATTGTTCTGGGTTCAGAGTTAAAGAAGGAAGAAAGGAGTTATGAATAAAGCTGCTAAGGCCAGGCATGTGTTAATAGTGTCCCTGAATGCATGAAGCTGTAAAGTTGAAGCATAGATTGCCTTTGGGGAACCTGAGATGTTAGAGATTTCAGAATTGTGGGATACCTGCTGAGGAGAGTTGCTAACAGGCAGTGGAATCAGCCCAAAAGAAAGAAGTGTGTTGCTGTCAAAGAGCTGAACAGTGTTGAAGATCTGAAGAGTGATTGGACATCAGCATGGAGCTGCAGAGTTTGGAGTTTGCCTAGCTGGTTCTCGTTCTAGCTTTGGTCCAGTATTTCCTCTTTATGCTACCTTCCCTGTGTTTTGAAATGGTAATGTATATCTATGCCATTATATGTTGGAAGTATGTAATCTGTTTTTGATTTTGATTTTATAGGGGATTACAGTTAAGAGATTGCATGAATCTCAGAAGGGGCTTTGAAGTTTGGACTTTTAAGCACTGAAAATTGAAATTGTTAATGTTATTTATAAATTGAAAATGTTATAGACTACAGGAACTTTCGAAATTGAACCAACTTCATTTTGAATTATGGTATTGTTACAAGTTTATGGGGACCAGTGAGTGGAATGTGGTATAGTTTGAGTGTAATTAGCCCAATGATCTCATAGAGAGTGGCACTATTAGAAGGTATGACTTTGTTGGAGTGGGTATGGCCTTGTTGGAGGAAGCATGACACTATAAGGGCGGGTTTTCAGGTTTCCTATGCTCAGGTTACCACCCAGTCAAATTCCTGTTGACTGTAAGATATAGGATACTCAGCTACTCCTACAGCACCATTTGTACCTGCATGTCAACATGTTCCCTACTATGACAATAATGGACCAAATCTCTGAAACTCTAAGTGAATCCCCTCAATTAAATGCTTTCCTTATAAGGATTGCCATGGTCATAGTGTCTATTCAGAGCAATAAAAACCCTGACTAAGACATAAACAGTCAAAAACTGAAATTGTGGGCTAAATTTGGAATACACCTATTACCATATTTGCCTACCTGGTGTTAAATCCCCAAGCTTGATAAAAGCTTTAATCAAGTATACAAGTTTTGAAGTATTTCATAGATAATCAGTGCAGTGATATTACATCTGTATTTTAAAATTAAAGCTTGCCTGAAGTTCAGAGAGCAAAAGAATTACACTGATGAGCCTTACAGATCAGGCAGTGGTGATACACACCTTTAATGCCAGTAATCCTACTAGTTTACCATAGAAACCAGGCAATAGTGGTGCATGTCTTTAATCCCAGCATTAGAGAGACAGCTCTCACTTGCAGTCTCTTTCTGAGATGCCTAGAGGAATCTCCATTTCAGACTGTTATAGAGGTAAGAGCCAGTGGCTGGCTGTTTTGCTTTTTTGACCTTCAGGTTGAACCCCAATTTCTGTCTCTGGATTTTTATTAATTGTGCTACACATCAGGACACATCAAATTATTTAGAATAGAAGAATAAGTTGATAAGAACTGGTTTGAGATAACTGGTGATAATATGAAAATAAGATTGGCATGAAAGTACTTGCTAATTGGCATTAAAATACTTGCTTGTTGAGGGAGGCTGCTTGCTCATTTCCTGGCCACTCACACTACCAAAATAATCACATAGAAATTTGCATTAATTGCAATATTGTTTGGCCAATAGCTTAAGCATATTTCTGGCTAACTCTTACATCTGAAATTAACCCATTTGTATTAATCTTTGTGTCACCATGTGACTGTGGCTTACCAGCAAGGTTCTGGTGTGTCTGTCTCCTGTGGGCAGCAACATGGTTTCTCTCTGACTCTGCCTACTCTCTCTCTCTCTCTCTCTCTCTATATATATATATATATATATATATATATATATATATATATATATATATATTCTGGCTGTATTCCAGCCTAGCTATATTCTGTTAAGCCATTGGCCAAAAGCAGCAATTTTTTTTAATCAGTAAAATCAACACATATACAGAAGGTCTTCCCACATCACTTGCTAGTTGACTGCAGGAACTAATCAAATTGAGAGCTGAAATCAACAAAATAGAAACAAAGAAAACAATGCAAAGAATCAATGAGACAAAGAGTTGGTTCTCCAAGAAAAATCAACAAAATAGACAAACCTTTAGCCAACCTAACCAAAAGGCAGAGAGAGAACATCCAAATTAACAAGATGCTCAATACATATTTAACAGTATCTCGTCCTAACCAAACCTTGTGAACCAGCACTTGAGAAATAACTCACTGGTGGAGAATCAGTTTGTACCTGATAACAGGCAAGTTTTTTTCTCAGATGAATTAAAGAACTAGACAACAGAGAAGGAAGTCAGGGCAATGTAAAAGTAAAATGTACTAAAAAAGTGTTAGAGTCTAACTACTAGGAAGCCTGCATGGGAATGACCAAGGCACTCTAAATGTGGCTGAAAGTTTCATAGTTTGGTATGTTTGTGGGATCAGGATCTGTCCCTGACACTTGATCTGACTTTTGGGAACATGTTCCCCATGCTGGAATGCTTTGTTCAGTCTTGATACAGGAGAGGAGCTTGGTCCTGCCTCAACTTGATGTGCCATGTTTTGTTAACTCCCATAGGAGGCCTGCCTCTTTCTGAATGGAGAAGTAAATAGGAGGTGTATGGAAGGAACAAGATAAGCGGAAGGAAGGGAATCTATGGTCAGTATGTAAAATGAAAGAAAAAAATAATAATAAAAAGTGTTGGAGTCCATAAGCAGAGGAGATACTCAAGATTGGAAACTACCAACTCTAGGAGGGTTTGGGCTTTATTTAGGTTTAGGGTGTCCCACCTGCTTATTTTCCTTTATCCCCCCTTTCTCTCGATCTTCTAATGTCCATGTATCTACTTTTACATTGGGGATTGGGTCCCTTTTCAATAATGTAGAAATAATTGAATTTATTGATTGGCTAGCTTAATAGTAGATACCTCAACATCCTCTACTGTGTGCTTCCCAATGAGTACAGAGAGACCTATGACATATGAGAAGAAATGGGTTATATTCTGGAGAGATAGAACCAACTGCTGGGGACACAAAGCCACCAAAGTGGAGGAGCTTATTATTGCTTGGGATAAAATATCAAGGAAATACTAAACTGGATTTATTATGTCTTTTTCTCCCATTTTAAGGCTCCACAATGCTATAGTAAACCAGAGAAAGGGAGACTATAACAGCTGAGAAAGTAGCAGATGCAATAAGCAAAAGGTATAAACTTTTACTTATAAATGTTGTGTGCCATTTCCTCAGGGAGATGTAACACATGTCTACTCACCCCAGCAAAAGCACCAGCAACAGGTCTAGTATTGGCACTGCCAACATCCAGCTTGGTGAATGAATGACTTAATTCGGGATCCATACAGAAGTATGGGTGAAGGAACAACTCAAATGTAACTACATCACCACACCTAGCCTGAGTCCCAACTCAAGAGAGTTCCAACCCTTGATCTCTGTGCATGATGGGCTGGCAACCCAACAGGTGGAAACATCTCCTCTCCTGTCTTCTTTACTGGTTCTATAGCCTTGGATATAGATCTTATGAATCTTCTATGCTTCCTTCTTTTTCAGATATATAAGATTTGTTTACTTTCTAAGTGTCAGGCTATGTTTTAGTATGGAGGAAACTGTTACAGCAGCAAAAAGCATGAGGCTTTTAAAGAAAGTAAAGGAATTCTGTATAAGTAGAAAATGAAATCAAGAATGAAAGAGAAGATGATGGGAGTCTTCTGTTTTGTGTTGATTTCATTAGTTAAATAAAGAAACTGCCTTGGCCCTTTAATAGGACAGAAAATTAGGAAGGCAGAGTAGACAGATCAGAATGCTGGGAGAAAGAAGCTGAGTCAGGCAGTCGCCATGATTCTCCCACTCCAGACAGACGCAGGTTAAGATCTTTCCTGGTAAGCCAGCTCATGGTCCTACATAGAATATTAGAAATGGGTTAGATCAATATGTAAGAGCTAGCCAATAAGAGGTTAAAACTAATGGGCCAAACAGTGTTTAAAAGAATACAGTTTCTGTGTAATTATTTTGGGTAAACCTAGCCATGCGGAGCTGGGCGGGAACACAGCCCACTGCAGCTCATACAACAAGAAGACATGCTGACATTACAATGAATTTTTGCTATTCTGTTTCACACATTCTGATTTTGCATGTAGCGGCTCAAGACTATCCTTTCAAAGATCAATCTTAATAGCCAGAAGACAAATATATACATATATTTATATGTATATATACAACTATATATACATACATAGATTCTAAACTATAAATCTCAATTTATTAGAAAATATTTCTGGTTATGACTCTTTAAAAAGAAAGGTTTAAAATCTCTACCATTTTCCTATGACATAGAATGTAATTGAACATAGTTAGGAGTACCAAACACAAGCTGCTATTTATAACATCTTCAATTGATCTTATGGATAAAGATAACACAGTTGATCTCTCAGATGTTTCTGGCTTTGTAACTTATCCTTGACATCAATCTAATTAACTCTAGACAGACAGCTTATTCTCAATTATAAGTTGGAGAGAAAATATTCTTTGCTCTCAGAGGCCACTCTGGACACTCACCAACCACTCTGATCTGCATGAGCCTTCGGGATATTTAAGTGCTTTTTTATAGAAACAGAGTTGATTTGCATTCGGATCAAACTTCTCAGATTTTCACAGGATTCACTGGTTCAGTGTTTACCATATGAGTGGAAGTAGAACAAGTTTTTGGGTCCTGTTTCTTTATCTTGGTTCTCTTCCTTTCTTCCTTTTCTCTTGTCTCATAATTTTCTTGTTGAAAACTCTAAACCAGACATTTTCTTCTCATACTCCAGTCTTTTTTATCTGAAACCAGTTAGACGCTCATAACTTATCCTTCAGAGATTCAATTTCTGCAAAATGAGGACCCCCCAAAAGCATGGGATACTGCTATTTGCTTTGATTTTCCAAGAACACAGCATACCAGCCATTGATTCCATTGGTTCTTGAGAATAAACAAAAGCATAAGTAAAAGAATAAATAGAGGAAAACTCACTAAGCTCACATGTCAAGGAAGGTTTATTAACTCAACAACAGGCTTCAGAATAGCTTCTGACTTTGGGGAAGACTTAACTGAGTGTCTCAAGCCTAGGAGTCTTCTCTCAGCATGATGACTTCAGCGCTTCTCAGATCCACATTATATACATCATCAGGAGGATAATGAAAAAATAGCAGAGAGAGTGAAATCTACTTTCACAAGTTGCTTCTCCATGCATTACCTGGCTATATATAGGGTACCCATTCTCAACTCAGTCTTTATGTTTAGAAAATGCTGAGGGAATAAGTTAACCCAGCCATTTATGGCATCAAAGTAGTAGGGCCCAGGCAGGTAATTTCATTATTATTATAAAAGGGATATAAATTCTGTAGTAGATAGGGTTCTCCAGAGGAACAGAGGGAATGTATGGAATGTTACTACATTGTCTTGTATAATAGGGAGTTGAGTGGTTCAATAATGCATATTCAGATGAAATGCAGAGAACTCAGTAGTTGTCCAGTCTATAAAGTCAGATGTCCCAGCAGTCTTGATCCCATGCAGCAGTGATAGAAGTTCCCTTGAAAGCTTCTGGGATTCAGTTCATGTTAAAAGGCTATGGAAGATAACATCTGGTATTAGGGAAGAACAGCAAGCACAGTAATAGATACGTGTGGTCAGAAAAAAGAGACTGAGACCAAAAGTATGCAACACAGTCTTTCCCTTGACCCTCCTTAGACCTTGACTTTTCTTGGAAAGTGATGAGCACTTTGAAGTTGAAGCTCCCAAACTTCCTACAGTTAATACTCTCTGGAAATACCTTCTTTCTGTGTCTACTAGGTGATTTCAAATCCCAGATGCTAGCAATCCCATGATGATTGGTGATCACAGATTCGAAAGAAAAACATCACAATTTCCCAGTAGAATGATAGGAAAATAAGATGTTCACTTGCTAAAAAGTAAGTGAATTCATAATGGTTTTAGCTATTTTAAAACAGAACCAAGATTTAACTGTTGATCTAGGAGTGAAACGTTTAGCTTCTTAGATCATTTTTCCACATCTCTCTTCTGATTGCTTGGATGACAGACACGCACCACCATCCCCAACCCGTTTCTCAGATCATTTGTACAGGAAAAGTCAGTTTCCAAAACTCCTTCTCATTCAAAAATGTATCAGTAATTTCTCAACATGATTTGTTTCTTAGAGGATTTTCTCAAGTAAATGTTTAATTCTTCTATTTTTATTGCAATATAACTAAATCCTCCCACTTACTCAATTTTCCTTTTATTCTGCTACTTGAATTTTTTTAATTTTCTACTAAAATCTTACATTAAGTTCCATTTTCTTGTTATTTCTTTACTTATTTACTTTGTAAAAGCCAAATATAAGTGTCAGAGAAATTTTCTTTGTCCTTCTCTTAGTTTCAGATTTAATCTAATGACTGAACTTAATGACTACCTTGAACTAGCCATAGTCTCCCTTGAACTAGGTGGTACAACATCAACACAGACTAACGATACCATCTATTGGAAATCAAAGCAAGACGCTGGCCAATGAGTATCAAATTACAGTTACAGGTAAAACTAGAGAATGAAGGTTTAAATCCTAATGTTCTCTTTATCAACGTGATAAACCATACATTGTGTGATTTGAACAAGCTACAAAGAACAGTTTCAAATGTGCTCAATATAAAAAAATATTGAGGAAATAGGGACACTAATTAGTCAAATTTGGTAACTATATAGGGTATAGGTTTATCAAAACATCTCATTACGCCCCACAAATACGCACAGTTATTATCATTATCTGTCATGTTGAGATGTAAAATAAAATTTTTAAAATCTACAATGATTTCAGTTTAGATTTAAGGTACTTTTTTCTCATTTTTTTTATTCTTTTTTAATTAAAATTTCCAACTGCTCCCCGTTTCCCATTTCCCTCCCCCTCCTCCCACATATTGCCCCCCCCCGCTCCCCTCCCCCTATCCCCACTCCTGTTCTCCTCCCCCCAGTCCATTCCCCCTCCCTCTCGATACTGAAGAGCAGTCCAAATTCCCTGCCCTACAGAAAGACCAAGGTCCTCCCACTTCTATCTAGGTCCAGGAAGGTGAGCATCCAAACAGGCTAAGCTCCCACAAAGCCAGTTCATGTATTAGGATCGAAACCTAGTGCCATTGTCCTTGGCTTCTCATCAGCCTTCATTGTCCGCCATGTTCAGAGAGTCCAGTTTCAACCCATGCTTATTCAGTCCCAGTCCAACTGGCCTTGGAGAGCTCCCAATAGATCAGTTCCACTGTCACAGTGGGTGGGTGCACGCCTCGTGGTCCTGATTTCCTTGCTCATGTTCTCCCTCCTTCTGCTCCTCATTTGGACCTTAAGAGCTCAGACCGTTGCTCCAAATTGGGTCTCTGTCTCTCTCTCGATCCATCGCCAGATGAAAGTTCCCGTGCCATTCTCCTTGGCCTCTCGTCAGCTCTCATTGTCCGCCACATTCAGAGAGTCCGGTTTTATCCCATGTTTTTTCAGTAGCAGTCCAGCTGGCCTTGGTGAGCTCCCAATAGATCGGCCCCACTGTCTCAGTGGTTGGGTGCACCCCTCATGGTCCTGACTTCTTAAGGTATTTTTTATTGCAAGTTTTACTTGCCTAAAATATGTGGTCATTTATAACACACTGTTCAAAATAGCTTCTTTCTGTTAAGCTAAAAATATATCTTTTTATATCATTCTAAAGGTTTTGTACATTAGTGTGTATATATGAAGCTTAATTCTCTTCAATCATAGAGTAGAACTTGGGCTTTCTTTCATTCTTATAATTTGTTTCCATCTAAATTTTCTGCTGTCTCAAGACCAATTTCCCACAGTGTAAATGTGGATACAGTGTACATAAATGATGTAAACAGCCATATATGTAGTCTCATGGATGCTTCATTCTTCGACTAGATCCTATGTTGTATATATGAAAGTTTAATTTTAAAAATTTCTCTGACATAATTAAAACTGAGTACAGCATGACAGCCTTAACACATTTTAAATAAGTTTAAGCTTATAAACTTGATCATCTCTTCCAAAACCATATAAAATATTCTAGAAAGCATGATAGACAATATCCCTAAGAACAGTAGGGAGTTTTTTCTACTCATTGTTCGGTCTCTATGTATAAATTTTGCTATTCTGGGAAAGAAAATCGTCAGTTTGGCAAATATTCTTCAGACTGTGATGTGACCTAAGAGGGTATGTCTTGAAGATGAATCTGGATTCAAGTCTTAATTGCATCACCTACTCACAGTGAAGATATAGGCAAGTTACCTCACCCTTTGAACATTGGTTTGTTTCATATTTAAAAAAGTGAATGTCCCCAAATCCATTTAGTTCAAACTTAAATCATAACAGGAAATCAATGAATGCTATTATTAACTCTTGAGTTACTAGTGTTTATTGAAAACTTTTATTAGAGTCTATATAGTTTGTTTAGAAGGTAGAGAAGAGAGAGAAACGTGTATAAACATATTTGGTAATAACAAATTAAATGTTGGAAAGAAAGTATCTTTACAGAAGAAATTAGAATAATATCTTTCTGATAGATCTTCCTGAAGTTGTCTTAGGTTATGTGTATCATCTGCACTGCAGATCTATGACAGATACATTTTTATATAAGGTATCAGTGGAACACAAAAACTCATTTCCTTTGTTTATTTGTGTTATTATCTTTCATTGAGTAGAAGTACCAGTAAATAAAAATTGTTCTCCCTTGAGAGAGAGGTCTACCTCAGGGGTAGGCCATCACTTAAGAACAGTAAAGGCAGAGTTGGAAGTATTGGTTAACTTGTCTAAATTATCTTCAACATCCATTTCAACAATCTTATAATACTGCAAATTAACCTCTAAATGATTCTTGTAAAACACATCACCGTTCTTGACAAGATTGCCAAGTATTTACATTGAATTTACTCAATTCAACCAGACAGCAGGTCCAGATACAGAAATTATGAAACAAGTGTAGACACGGTGAGGAGAGAGAGGTGCAAGAGGCTGCTGCAGAGTGGAGCTGAGCAACATCTGGGGAGGGTGTGTCAAAAAGACATGAGGTGGAGCTCAGGAGGACTGTGTAGTGTCCAGCAGTTATTAAGTGTTAAGGATGTAATACATCATTGAGTGGGGAATTCTTTCTTTCCTCTCCCATAAACTCTAATACCAGTGCAATGAACTGAACACTTGCTTTAACCTTTTTATGACCAAATAAATTAATAAGGGTATTTAGGCCAGAGACATACACGAACATAGCAGAAGTTAATGTTCTTCCTAAGATTTAATAATGGGGTAACTTATTATCTAGTCTCTTTGCTTCAGTTAACTAATGTGTCCCACAATAAACATCCTTCATCCATGAAATTAGTACCTACATGTTATGGATGAATACACTGGAGATTTCTAGAAGTTTAGTTACCTTTCTGAAGACAACGAGTAAAAGCAAAGACTTTACAGGAACTCAGACTAAATCTTCCTGACTCCTTAATCACATTCTCAAACATTTTCTTGACTTGTTTTTTAATTCTTACAATTTTCTCTTGGCCAAACACAGAGCATTTAAGTTATCCTCTGTTAGAATATTAATGAGCATTTTAAGTGTCCCTGAACTATGACTAGGCTGTACAGCTATCAAGGACAGTTAATAAAAAGATCAGAAACCTTGAAATGTTTATCATTTAATCAGTGATTTTAATCACTAACTACTGATTAGCTGACTGCAGGATAGTGTATATTCAGAGTAAATTGTACTCAGTATGTTAGAATCCTGAATCCTGGTGGGCTCTTAGACTTTCATTACTTAGCTTCTATGTGGAAGAGAAATGAATTGAGTCTATGAATGATTTTTAAAAGCACATTGAGACATTGTGAAGTGATTTTCATGGTAGTGTGCCATGGCTTCACAGATGATGGAAAACTGGCCATTTCCATAGACTAAAAAAGATAAACTGTCATCCAGTAGTCTGGGGCAGTGAAAATCAGTGAACTTAAGAGTCATAAGCCACGAGTCAAAATCTAGCCCTGTTATGCCTATGGACCAAGGCAAGTTTTTAGAGAAGTTTGATGCTTTAAAAATATTCTTTGAGGTTTCCATAGATATTCACCTCCAACACCCCCCTATCCAACTCTTATTGGACATCCCCATTCCCTACTCCGGATTTCATTATTGCTTCTTCTTCTTCCTCTCTTCCCCTTTATTATCCTCCTTTTACCTCCTTTTCTTTTCAATAACTTTCTAAGTCAATTTAGTGCTGCCAGTGTGACTATAGAGCCATTCATTCACTGGACCATGGTCAATCTACAAGGAACCACATCCTTGAAGAAAAATTTCTCCCTCCCCAGCAGCTATCAGTTAGTACTTAATTGCACCTCAGATAGGAATGGGGCCTTGTGAGCCTGCACTCCATTCATATTGGAATATTGACTGGCGTCATCTTGTATAAGTCTTGTACTGGCAACCAAAGCTACTGTGACCATATGAGTGCAGGAGTCCTATCATGTTTAGAAGACAACATTCCAGTGTTCTACCAAATACTCAAAGATTTCCTGAAAGAACTCACTTTCTCAGTGTTTCTCTAGACTTACAGTCATTCAAAGTAACGCAGATAGTATTCCTCCTTCTTTTATTCTGAGTAACATGTTCTGCTGCATGATTGCCGAACTGGAATCTTCCGTGTTTGGATTCCAATTCCTCAGTCATCTATTTAAGCAGGAGAGGAAGTCAAAACAAGAAAGAACACTGAGGGGAAGTATCTGTGCTGGGACAAACTGATGGCAAAGTAGAACATCACGGTCGGCGAAGCAAACTCTGCTGGGAGCTTAGGGCTGATTTATCTCTGCCTCTGAAGTTTCAAAGGAAAAGTTTCTTCCTGTCAAAGCTCCAGAACAGAAAAGAAATGGCATGTTATTTCTCTATCCCAGAGCAAAATAGCCTGAAGGGAAATGGCATTGGCTGAGGAAAACATCTTGTGCAGTTTCTGCTGGAAGTGCAGGCTGACAGTGACCTTGCTCCTGACTCTCTTTTTTTCTCCCTCAGCTGGTGATTCAATTCTGCCTTCATACTGAGAAACATTTGCAATGTTTCTGTACTGCAAACGTTTAGAGAAAAAAAAGGCCTATATTTAGAAAAAATAATCAGCAATGATGTGCCGCTCCACTACAGTCGCGGTTGTCATGGTTTGAATCTGAAATGTTGCCATAGGCTCACTGCTTTCATACCTACATGTTCACACTGTTTTGGAAGGCTCTTGATTGTTTTGTGGTTTCAGAAGGAAGTCAAAGTGGAGCTGGGAGGCTAGTTCTAGGCCAATTTGTTTTAGCCCTGCCTGTTTTCCTTTGTTGCCCCTGCTTTTTAATCCATCATGACATAATGGGCATCCTCCACATTTCTGCCATCATGGCTTGAGAGGTTCCACAAATGACTTCGCTGTGAGGATGGTTTAGAACCCTCAAAACCATGAGTGCAAATAAATCTTACATCCCTCAAGACCTTTCTGTCAGGTGTTGTGATCCCAGTTGTTGAATGAGCTGTATACATACAACACCTTGAACAAAATTAGAAATGTATGTACAGTATGTTTAAACAAAATCAATCTCAAATTTGTATAAACATACAAAATTTGTATACAGTCTACAAAAGTCCTATCCAATGTAAAACAATAAAAACTAATAGTTGTTTTTTAAAAGTAGATTCACTACTCTACCTTTTTATCTTTTCATATCATATCCTCCATTTTTCTCTTGAGAGTGTTGTGATCATAGTGACACAAAAAGTAACTAACATGAAGGCTACACACTAAACTGTATCTGATTATCACCATCCAAACACACACACACACACACACACACACACACACACACACAGAGGGGGAGGCAGGGAGATAGAGAGAAGAGGAATGATAGGGGCAACAGGGAGCTGACTGACTTATTGCATACTTGAGACATATTCCTGTTGGTTAATCAGCTTCCCTTTCCCTTTCTCTTAGCCCCTGGAAACTATAAACCTACTCTCTAATTTCATGAGTTGGAATTTGTAGCGATCAAATACAAGTGTAGCATATAGTATGTTTCCTTCTGTGACTAAACATTTTTATTGTAATAGGATAATATTGTCTGTGTTCATCCATGTTATCATAAATTTCAGCATTTCCTTCTTTTAGAAGTATCATATTATCCTCCATCCAACTTTTGGATATTTATGCAAAAGAATTAACCTCTGGATCTCCAATAGGTAATAGCAAGTCATTGTTCTCTGCAACTCCATTTGCAATAACAGAAGTGGAAACAATATAAATATCTATCCATAACATAGTAAAGTAAAACTTAAGAATATATTTTGATATGTGAATATATCTTAGAATGTTAGTCTTTTAATGGTTATATGTGTTCATTTAAATCAGAATAGAATCAAATGTTTTAAGTTTTCTTTTGTTTTTAAATAAACTCCCAATATTTAAAAATAAAATATTTCCAACTTTTACGATGTAGATATCTCCCTTGTCTTTGTAGTTCAGCAGCTTCACAGTGCTGTCCTACATTTCACTAAAGTGATAGTCCATGAAGCTGAAGAGGAGCTCCCTCACTAGGCTAGATCAGTACTTCTTGCTTTATCACAGTCCTTTCTGCTACATTTCTGTTACATTTCTGGGATGTCCCCAGTAATATGAAAGGCTGGTGTTTTTCAATTTAAAAAGAAAGAGAAAACTTTTTTTAAACTTCAGAGACATATGTCCTTTGTCTGAGTCATCAGTCCCCAAGAAGAAAGCATACCCAGTTCTAACCCCTGCCTGCCCCATGCTCATAACAGAAGCCTTTTAACATCAAGCAGAATGACTTAGGTTCCTGTAGATCAAACATGAAAAATTGGAATACACTAAAATATTAGTATTAGGAATAAAAATATTTTTGTTTTCATCATTACTGTGTCTCTAGTACCCAAAATACTGCTGACACTTATTAGGTGTTTAATATATTCTTGTCAGATGGCTGTAGTAACTGAACTCACGTGATGGCTCAAGATCTTTAAGCATCATAAGTTAGTCTTAACGGTCTGTCTGAAAATCATTCTAAAGCATAATATTCAGTTGTAACTATGATCATATTTTGTTGGCAGAGGTTTCTGTCCCTCCTGGTCCAGCAGCCATTCAGTTCCAAAGAAACACACAGAGGTCTACATTAATTATAAATTGGTTGGCCTAGAACTCAGACTTTCTTATTAACTTACATCTTTTTTTTTACATAGTTCATTAGATGGTAATTTTATTTTTTTATTGTTTATTTATTTATTAAAGATTTCTGCCTTCTCCCCGCCACCACCTCCCATTTCCCTCCCCCTCCCCCATCAAGTCCCCCTCCTTCATCATCCCTAAGAGTAATCTGGGTTCCCTGCCCTGTGGGAAGTCCAAGGACCACCCACCTCCATCCAGGTCTAGTAAGGTGAGCATCCAAACTGCCTAGGCTCCCACAAAGCCAGTACGTGCAGTAGGATCAAAAACTCATTGCCATTGTTCTTGAGTTCTCAGTAGTCCTCATTGTCCATTATGTTCAGCAAGTCCGGTTTTATCCCATGCTTTTTCAGACCCAGGCCAGCTGGCCTTGGTGAGTTCCTGATAGAACGTCTCCATTGTCTCAGTGTGTGGGTGCACCCCTCGCTGTCCTAAGTTCCTTGCTCGTGCTCTGTCTCCTGCTCATGATTTGGACCTCGAGATTTCAGTCCGGTGCTCCAATGTGGGTCTTACATCTTAAATTAGCTCATAATTCTTGTCTGTGTTAGCCATGTGGCTTGGTACCTTTTATTAGCGAGGCATTCTCATCTTACTTCCTCTGTGTCTGGGTAACAAAAAGGGTGGGGGAGGAGTGCTGTGGGTCTTGTACACTGTAAATATTTGTCACTTGTACGGTTTAATAAAATGCTGATTAACCAGTAACCAGGCAGGAAGTATAGGTAGGGTGAAGAGAACAGGAGAATTCTTGGAAGAGGAAAGATTCAGTCTGCAGTCATCACAGACACAGAGGAAGCAAGATAAGAATGCCTCACTGATAAAAAAAATACCAAGTCACCTAAATAACACAGACAAGAATTATGGATTAATGTAGGATGTAAGAGTTAATAAGAAGCCTGAGCTAATAGGCCCACCAGTTTACAATTAAAAATAGACCTCTGTGTATTTCTTTGGGACTGAACAACCTATCTCTCTCTCCCTTGCTCTCTCTCTCACCTTCTCTCTCTCTCTGTCTCTCTCTCTTATGCATGCACGTGCTGTGTGTGTGTGTATGTGTGTGTGTGTGTGTGTGTTAGCAAACAGGTAAAAGCAAAGCTCTAAGCCACTTGATTTCTATCCAGAGAGAGTGAGTTGTTAAAACACTGGGAGAGTCAAACTTTGTTCAAATATTTGTTTGACACTAGGAGCTGATAGTGTTGCTCTACCTGTGAGTGGTATATACCTCTCAAAGTTGAAGACTGAATAAGATGACCTATGTAAGGCACTTAGCGTGAGGTAGTAGCCAATTCATGTAGGCCAGTAGTGGTGGGAAACAGGGTTAATATTGAATATTTTAGGCAGTGAGCATTATGTTATATGCTTTAGGTAGTAAAATTATTTAACCTCCACCCTCACTCTTCTTCCTCTTTTACGCACATATTCTGTGCCCTATAAGAAGCCTTGAGTAGCCCTCATGATCTGTATAGGTACTGGCAAATGAGGAGTTCAGTTTTTCTTTTGATTGTTTTTTATTTTTGTTTGTTTGCTGGAACTACTGTCATCTTCGGTTTTAGACATTTAATTGCTTCCTAAACTTGTCACAGCAGTACTGAGAATAATACACCAATCAAAAAGAGAAATTTGTCATACTTACTTTGACATTTCTATAGAACTTCAGCTTTTCAGAATAAAAGCCCCTTGAGGCCCAAAGGTAATATAGAAACTTATTCTGAAAGCTCTTCCTTCATGAGTAGAGGAAAAGTGGAACATGTTGAGGTTTTCAAGCACTATTCTGTTTATACTATTGGAATCCATTTGTGCACATTTCCATTCCAGTTTTTGGACTATAAACCTTGAACTAATAAAAACTATTTACAGAAACAGAAAATTGTTGGTGAAGGCTGTTCATTTTCTTATGGCTACTCAGACCCGAAACAATCACACAGAAACTTTATTATTTTCAATACTACCTGGTCAATAGCTTAAGTGTATTTCTAGCTTAGCTAGCTCTTTTATCCTAAACTAATCCATCTCCATTAATCTGTGCATCACAACCAGGTCGTGGCCTACTGGCAAAATTTCGGCATGCTCCAGTGGAGGCATCTGTCTCCTGGGTGTCTGCTTGGCTTCTCCCTGACTCTACTTACTCTTTCTATACATATTTTTTCCAGCTTGGCTATATTCTATTAATCCATTGGCTAAAAGCAGCTTCTTTATTAATCAATGGCAATAAAACATATTCATAGCATACAGAGGGGAATCCCACATCCCCTTCCCTTTTGTGTCTAAATAAAAAGGAAGGTTTTAACATTAACACAGTAAAATTACATATAATAAAACGCTTATCAAGTAAAAATTATAGTTACAATCTGCTTTATCCTTTATCATAACTAAGGAAAACTATAATTATAACTATTCTTCAACTCCATCAAAGACTCAGAAGGATATAATATTACCTAAGTAAACAGAAAATGCATTGTAAGTAACTTTCAAACTTCTAGAATTGGCACGGACATCTCTGGATAGTCACCTAAAGTTCTTTTGTAATGTTGGAGCATCCATCTTCAGCCTACAGGTCCATAGTATCTGACAGACATTTCCATGAAGCAGGAAATTGCAAAGACAATTCTGCCTATATTGGCAGTCACTTTCTTCTGTGTCCTGAAGAATGTCTGGCAGACACTTTCATAAAGCAGGAACCCCAAAGGACCATCTCACCTTTAGGCAAGTTCAGCAGTCATTTTTCTGTAGGTCCTGCATGTCTTATTCACACAGAGTAACATTAAACAGTCCAGGAAAGAGCAGTTTCTTGCCCAAATAGCTAACAAATTCCATAAGAAGCCTCTTCAATGCTTATCTTCCTCTTGAAGTAATTGGTGCTGCCAGGAACAGATGTGTCTCACTGTCATGAAAAGTCCTAAGTACTTAAAACCATCAAAAGAATATCTATCCATCAGAAATACATCTCTGTACATCTAGACAACCTAACTAACATGACTACAAGCTTGACTATTTTAGATGACTATCTAGTAACTGTATTTTTAATTATATATTACATTTTTAAATGAGCTGTACAAACACAATACCTTAATGAAGAGCAAACTAAATTGACCTTACCTTGGTATCAATAAACCAAAATCCATACCAATGCAACTCTCTATAGCATATCCCCTTTTAAGGGTAAAGAAACATTAGATAGACGCCTCTGCTGAAGCCCACCAAAACTTTGCCAGTAGGCCATGACCTCATGACAGATTAATGGAGATGGGTTAGTTTAGGATTTAAGAACTAGCTAGAAATACGCTCAAGCTATTGGCCAAGTGGTATTGCAAATAATATAGTTTCAGTGTGATTATTTCAGGTCTGAGTGACCAGAAACAAATGAACAGCTTTTGCCAACAGAAAATTGTTGAACTAGTGACATCTTCAGCTTCTTCTCAACCAAGTACCTAAATGAAACGATTGGAATTATATGATTAATACTTGACCCAATTGATCTAGTTTGTGGAGAAAGGAATTCACAAGCTTTCCAGACAGATCATTTAACACACACACACACATCACTTACTTATCCATCTACTCAATAAAAACATAGCGAGTACTGATTGCTGTTCTGGACCTAAACTTGTTTAATATTGAGTAACATAGTAATATAATGCCACTGTCAAAAGGAATGTAGTAAGACATGGATCCCCACACCTACCGTCCTGCCAATCCATGTGAAATATCTTTGAGGAGGGTCCCATAAAATAAATGGCAGCTTAAATTCTGGAGTCATACAGACCTAGTGAAGAATCACACACAAATTATAAATTAAATTGTCTTGGGGAAATTAGTTAATTTTGCTCAGCAATATCAACCCAGAAACTGGAAGAAATAATAGCATCTCTCAAATGATGTTGAATAAGAGAGAAAATGCATTTAAGGGATTGTCATCATGACAGACACTCGAGAGGATTGTAACTGAACATACATGAAGACAAATGGGATACATATTATAATGATACATTGCTCAGTGGTCCTCATGACTGTACAAGAACTATCTCAGTCCAGGAACTGACTCCATCACCACCTAAATGATCTGTCCTGTACAGATATTTTAAAAATTAACTAATCCAAAAAAATAATCTGAACATGAGAAAAAACCTTAAAATTTAAGTACAAGTACAAAATGGGATGATTTAATATATATGCTTACATTAAAATTGTGAGTTCAAGGACAGCCTATGCTGCCAAGCAAAATTTCTTCAAAAAGAAAAAAAATGAACACCCAATTTTGATTTGAGATTGACAGTGATAATCAAGCAAAATGCATAATACCCAATCAATAGAAACAATAATCATTAGTGGAAAAATTACAATATTGCCCCAAATTATATTGTAATTCTCACAGTCTTGGATCAGTGAAAATGGTTTTATCAAATTCAAACCCTGGAACAGGAAATGATAGAGTCAAGAAATGCAAAAATAAGAAGATAATTTACTCGACACATTTCTAAGCTGCCTTTGTGTCCCAAAACAGAATTAATGTCATATAAGGTTTACTTGCTGTTATGTTAAAAAATACTCCATTATGTCGAAAGATCCCCACTTCACCTTTTTAATATAACACCATTCAGGATGGAAAGACAAGCTTCAGAAGTCGCTAAACAAAATTAGCTGCCCATGCTTCATAATTTTAGAGGTCAATGAAATTTTATAAGAGATTTTCCCCTCTTGGCTAGAACCACAGTTACTTTAATTACTATTAAAATTTAAATTTCCATGCAAAGGTAAATGTTTAAGTGGCTATCAAATATTTATGTTTTGCATGAATAAATGTATCAACATGTTTATACATGATGATATGCTCATTGACCAAGATTCAAGAGCTTCAGAAGATTGCTAAAAATAACTGAAAGTCTCAACCTTATTTCAGGTAGCTGTAGTCAATTCTTAGTCTCATACATAAACTTGCATAATTGCATGCATACTTTTTCCTTTCCATAAATGAGATTACATTAAACACATTATTCCTTCAATTTTTTACATATAGTGTATTTTACTGGTCTGTGTATGCTTTCTGTTAAGAGCCTCCCTCTATGTATTTAAACATTTTACTTAATAACAATTACCAGGTTATTTCCAAATATTTGCTATTTCAGTGGGTACTAAAATACACATTTTTGTATTAATGTCTTAATGCATATGGGTAAATATTTCTTCACATTAAATCCCTACATCCCAAATATGAAATTATAATAATAATGTTTAATGCATTTGAAATGTGATGTTACATTAAATTACCCAACCAAAAGTTTTTAGATCAATTTATAATCCCATTGTATTTACTAAAAATTTTTCAAATGGCAAAATCCTACTTAAAAGTAATCTAAAGAGATGGGGTTGCTGTTTGATTTTAGAGGATTTGCCTATCCTAACATATTTAGGCAAGCCCCTAGACTAAGGTTCTGAACCACAAAATAAGACAAAAAATAAAATTAATCTTGTCTGAGCCCATGAATGTGGATATCTTAACTGAAGGTTTAAGAGTTCAGGCCTGTTGTTGCTCATTCGTGGATATGATAGGAAGTTTGACCCAGAGTGTGACTGCCAATAGAATGCTTGGGCTAGGGTATGATCGCTACATGTCCTGCCTAAACAACAGACTACTTAGCTCACAATATAGTTACTCAATGTTTCAGGTATTGAAAAGGCAATTGTTTGTTTCTGGTTTATATCATGGTAAAGAAGTCTTTCTCCCCCTCCCTTTTGGATTAGGGTATATGAGGGTATGGAAAATAAACATGGGCAAATTCAGTATTCACTGGGTTGCCCTCCCAACTCTCTTCTGTGTCTCCGTCTGTCTCTTCTGTGTCTCCGTCTGTCTCTTCTGTGTCTCCGTCTGTCTCTTCTGTGTCTCCATCTGTCTCTTCTGTGTCTCCGTCTGTCTCTTCTGTGTCTCTGTTTGCTCCATCAAACATTTTTAATCCACATATCGCCACCCTGGAATGTACGAACTTGTCAAGGCTGGACCCTTACATAATCTTAATGAATGGAAGTTTAATTTTTGTCACAAAACAGTAGGTCTGCATGTAGGTGACTACTGATACCTGGATAACCTAAAATTTCATAACTTCCTATTTGTGAGTCTCTTGACTTTTATGTCATTATGATGACTGGGTGACAGTGGATACTCCGCTGTCTACACCCACAATAAAATGAATTACACAGGAGCAGCTACACAGTTCCATCTATTGATTAATAAGCACTTTCTCATATACCTTCTCATTAAACTTATTACTCACTAAGCCTCTGTATGACTTCTTGTTAGTACAATATCATTAGGCCATCATAACTATAAGAGAGACTTGGGGAAAGGGCTGTTTATATTTCTAGCATTTAGAGTTGATGTAGACCAGAGGAATAGTAGTATATACCAAGGTCTTTATAAAAGATTGAAATATTTGAAAATGTCCATTTTATTGCATTTTTGCCAGCATTAAAAACTCAAACTAACTTCTCAGTTTTAGGATTACAGAAAGATATATATGACTGCAGTGATTTAGTTGTTCACATAAGTTTGAGCTTATTTTTATTCTAAAATAGGCATTTGTAGTGATGCCTTTCTATGAATTTCAACATTATACTATTCATTTGTGAATCTTTTGTTTCTGCATATTCAGGATTCAGGCAGAACATACAGTCTAAGGTTGTTAAGTCCCAAAGTTAGAAGAACTGATTAACTAAAATGTTCACCAACTGGGAAATAAGCCCCTGATACAAACTTCCAAAGAAAGTTTTGCTTTCTTTTTGAACTGTAATTACATTAAAGAATAATAAAAGAGTCTTTGCATAGTTAGTAGACCACCTCAGAGGACGAATATAATAAGAAGGTGATACATGAAGTTCTGATAAGTCAGTGTCAAGATCAGGTATGCCATAAGTACCAACCTTCAGCATCCTTTAACATTGCCAGTGTTTGTGACATGCATGTCTAAAGATTAACTCAGCAGATCTTTAGTAGACTTTCACATGTGCAAGTTTTGGCTTCAGTTTTTTTTTTTCTATTGTTTCGTATCCCTAGCAGGGTCCACAGTTGGATTCAAGGATTTGCAGCCTGCAGGGGAGTACAAGAAAATCCAGATGGATGCTCTCCATCATGCACCAAACACAGAGGGAAAAGCAATGGCAAGAACTCTCATTCAAACTAAACTCACTTCAAGATTAACATAGGTGCTTGTACTCACTCAAAATAAACAATAAATTAAAAGGGAGACAATATAACAACATACAATTATATAGATTTTTCAAGTGTTAATGAGCAAAATAACTCTATCAGTTAGCTACTACTATTGGTTTAGAATAAAATTTCATCTTGGATGAACTGAATATACAGATCAATTTGCATTTTTTAATAAATATCAGCATTAATGTATACATTACCTGAGATAAAGTTTCAATGATGTTGAGAAAAAGCCACAAAATTTATCACCACTACATGGCTGGTGAAAATGTTTTTAAAGAAGGAAAATTAGGAAAATGCAGTCATATACCCTGCTCAAGATTTTTCTAGAGTCTAGAAAAATGATTTTAGCCTTAAATATTATTGATTTAGAAGTAGTTAGAGCTCTCCTAAGGCACAGACAATAGGCATGAGCAGCCCAAAAATTAATTGACTAGTGTAACACTTTCATAGTCACACAGTAACTCATTAGTAACATCAATCAATAAACTTTTATGGACTGGTGTTCTTGCTTCCAAAAATGATTTTACACAAACAAGATATGTTTACATGTAAATACACACACATGCACACATATATTTTTACATCATTAAATTTACACATCATTTTTAGATGTCATGAGGGCATTATAGTCCTCAATATACCAGTAATGTGTCTATAAGGATTAGTTTTATTTATGCAATTAATGTTTGCTGGATGATCATCACTCTGTCCACTCACCACACATTTTTCCACTCCCCATCCCACCCCTTTAATAATTTAACATTGCTGCCTGTCATTTGATGACATAATGTCATCCAGCATATCAAATTAATGATCTGTGTAACCAAAGGGCCGCTACTCAGAACCTAAAAAAAATATTGTCAGAAAATTGAATTATGGGACTGCACAGAACAGACCAAGAGGTGAGTGACCAGATCCCCAGCTGGACAGCCCAGTCTCTAGACCCTAGATCCCAGGGCAAAATCCTGGGCTCCTCCCCCACCTGCCTCAGCTTCATTAACCAGGCAATAGGCAAATCACCTGCAGGCAGGTTGCTCCAAAACCACCCACATAGATCAGACCCTGTGATCTACAAGTCCCACTCCACCCCAAACCCACCCATCCCCAGAGACCTCAGTGACTCCCTGCTCTCCCTCAGTGACAACAGCTGCATAGAGTAGACCAAAAGCAGCTCCCTAAGAAACAGAGAGCAACTGTAATGATCAGTTCAAGAGAGGATCCCAGAGACATAGACAGTGACTTCAAGGATTGGACCAAGAGGCAAAGATACTGCCTGCAACAGTTGGAAGAAGAAATGGGTAGGTGCCAATGCTAGAATACATTCAACAACCTAAAAAGCAACATGACAACACCAGAACCCAGTGATCATACAACAGGAAGGTCAGAATATCCTAACTCAGAAGAAAATGTCCTTAAATATAACTACATGAAGATAATAAGACACCCTTAAAGAGAAAATGAAAAATTCCCTTAAAGAAATAAAGAAAAGGACAAACAAAAAATTGGAAGAAATCAGTAAATCTCTTAAAGAAATCCAAGAAACCCAAGGGAAAAAAAACAATCAAACAGGTGAATCAAACAGTGTAAGCAGTTCAAGACTTGAAAACTGAAATAGAGACAATAATGCAAACACAAAGGGAAGGAATTTTGGAAAAGGAAAATCTTGGTAAATCAACAAGAACTATATAGATGCAAGCATAACCAACAGATTACAAGAGTTAGAAGAGAGAATCTCAGGTTCTGTAGATACTGTAGAGGAAATGGATTGATCTATCAAAGAGAATTTTAAATCCAACAATTCTTAACACAAAACATTCAGGAAATCTGGGACATGATAAAAAAAAAGACCAAATTTAAGAATAATAGGGATAGAAGAAGAAAAAGTCCAGCTCAAAAGCACAGAAAATATATTCAACAAAATCATAGAAGAAAATTTTCTCAAGCCAAAGAAGGATATAACTATGAAAGTACAAAAAGCTTAGAAAACACCAAATAGACTGAATGAAAACAAGTACTCTTGCTATATAATAAATCAAAACACTAAACATACAGAATAAAGAAAGACTACTAATGATGGGGAAGCTCAGCCAAACAAGGCCAAGTGACAGTTAAAGGCAGACTTAACAGAATTACACCCTACTTCTCAGTGGAAATCCTGGAAGCAATAAAATCTTGGACAGATGTGCTACAGACATGTAGATACCATGAATGCAAGCTCAGACTACTATACCCAGCAATGCTTTAAGTCACCATAGATGGAGAAAACAAGATATTCCATGACAAAACCAGATATAAACAATATATATCCACAAACCCAACCTTACAGAAAGTACTAGAAGAGAAACTACAACCCAAGGAAATTAGCTGTACCCATGAAAACAGAGGCAACAGATAACTTCACACCAACAAACCCAGAAGAAAGGAAACAAACACACACTACCATCAAAAAATTATAGGAATTAACAATCACTGGTCATTAATATCTCTTAATATTAATAGATTCAATTTACCTATAAAAAGACACAGACTAGCTGAATGGATGCAAAAACAGGATTCATCCTTTTGCTGCATACAAGAAACATACCTCAAACTCAAAAGTAGACATTATCTCAGAGGAAATGGTTGAAAATAATTTTCCAATCAAATGGACTTAAGAAACAAGTAGGTGTAGCTATCCTGATATCTAACAAAATAGACTTCAGGGCAAAATCAATCAAAAGAGTTGGAGAAGGAACTTCATACTCATCATAGGAAGTATAGGTGGGTCAACCAGACAGGAAGTAGAGGTAGGGCAATAAGAACAGAATTCTGGGAAGGAAGAAGCCCATTCCTCCCAGTCCACCTCAGACCACCGAAGAGGCAACATATGACCTGCCCAGCTGAGAAAGGTACCAAGCCATCTGGCTAGCATAGATAAGAATAAAGGGTTAATATAAGCTATAAGAACTAATTAGTAACCTAAGCTAATAGGCCAATCAATTTATAACTTATGTAGACTTGTGTGTGATTTTCTTTGGAACTTGCTGACTGTGGGTATTGGGTGGGACAGAAACCCAAACAAGCCAGCCCTCATGTTACACATGGCTGGGGCAGACTGAAGGTCATTTGCAATGGCACCAGAATTTATCCTTACTGCATGTACTGGCTTTTTGGGAAACTTTGATGATACCTTGCTCAGCCTAGAAATAGTAGGTATGTATAATGAAAAAAGGTAGTTTGTTTTCTTTTTAAAAAAATAAAGAAAAAAATGGGGTATAGATCTAAACAGAATTCTCAATATAAGAATCTCAATCTTGTCTACTTCCAATAAAATAAAGGAAGGGTGGATATGGGAGCAGGGAAGCATATATCCTAATTAAGGGAGCCATCTTAGGATTGGCAAGAGACTTGACTCTAGAGGGGCTCACAGGTGTCCAGGGAGATGTCCCCAGTTAGTTCCTTGGGCAGCTGAGAAGAGGGAACCTGAAATGGCCCTATCTTATAGCCATACTGATGAATATCTTGCATATCACCATAGAACCTTCATTTGGCAATGGATGGAGATAGAGGCAGAGACCTACATTGGAGCACCAGAATGAGCTCTCAAGGACCAAATGAGGAGCAGAAGGAGGGAGAACATGAGTAAGGAAGTCAGGACCGCGAGGGGTGCACCCACCCACTGAGACAGTGGGGCTGATCTATTGGGAGCTCACCAAGGCCAGCTGGACTGGGACTGAATAAGCATGGGATAAAACCGAACTCTCTGAACATGGCGGACAATGAGGGGTGATGAGAAACCAAAGACAATGGCACTGGGTTTTGATCCTACTGCATGAACTGGCTTTGTGGGAACCTAGCCTGTTTGGATGCTCACCTTCCTAGACCTGGATGGAGGGGGGAGGACCTTGGACTTCCCACAGGGCAGGAACCCTGACTGCTCTTTGGACTGGAGAGGGAGGGGGAAAGGAATGGGGGGAGGGAGAAGGGAGTGGGAGGAGGGGGGAGTAGTGGGGGAAGGGGGAGAGAAATGGGAGGTGGGGAGAAGGAAGAAATTTTTTCAATAAAAAAAAAGAAAAAATCAGCATAGTTAAAAAAATAAAAGAATCTCAAATGGCCAGAAGACATTAAAGGAAATGTTCAACATCCTTAGCTATCAGGGAAATACAAATCAAAACAACCCTGAGATAACCATCTTCAACCAATCAGAATGGCTAAAATAAAAAACATCAATGACAGCTTATGCTGGAGAGGATGCAGAGTAACAGGAACACTCCTACATTGCTGGTGTGTGTGAAAACTTGTACAGACACTTTGGAAATAAGTATGGTGGTTTCTCAGAAAATTGGGAACCAACTTACCTCAAGACACAGCAATACCACTCTTGGGCATATACCCAAAGGATGCTTAATCATATTGCAAGAATATATGTTCAACTGTGCTCATAGCAGCATTATTTCTAATAATGCTGAAAACAACCTAGATGTCCCTCAACTGAAAAATGGATAAAGAAAATGTAGTATATTTACACAATGGAATACTACTCAACAGAAAAAAAAAATGGCATCTTGAAATTTGCAGACAAATCAATGGAACTAGAAAAAGTCATCCTGAGTGAGGTAACCCAGACCCAGAAAGCAGAGCACAGTATATACTCACTTAGATGTGGATATTAGAAGTAAAGCAAAGGATAACCAGCCTATAGTCCATGACTCCAGAGAAGTTTGGTAACAAGCAGAACCCTAACAGAAACATTCATGGATTCCCTGGAAAGGGGAAATAGACAGGATCTCCTAAGAAAAATAATAGCATGGGGGTGGGGGGAGAAGGGAGGGTGGAAGGGGAGAATGAGGGTTGAAGGGCAGAGGGGAAGAAAGCATGAGGGAAAGAGATGGTCAAGATGGGGGAAGGACAGAGTGGCAGAGCAAGCAAAGAGATACCTTGACTGAGGGAGTATTTATGGGGTTAGCAAGAAACCTGGCACTAGAGAAATTCTCAGGTATCTACAAGGATGACGCCAGATAATACCCTAAGCAATCGTGTAGAGGGTGTCTCTCTGTACTGATCTTCCCCTGTAATCAGATTAATGACTACCTTAATTGTCATCATAGAACCTTCATCTAGCAGCTGATACAAACAGATGCAGAGATCCACAGCAGAGCACTGGCCTGAGTTCCCAAAGTCCAGGCAAAGAGAGGAAGGAGGAACTAAATGAACAAATGGGTCAAGATGATGATGGAGATACCCGCTGAAACAACTTACTTAAGCTAATGGGAGCTCGCTGACTCTGGACTGACATACATAAAAATCAATAATTAATTAATTCATTTTAGAAAAGGAAAATTGAATTATGAAACATCAAGTATCCAACTCAAAAATCTGAAAGATTGTGGTTTACAAAGTAATTTCAAAAGATTATATTTTGTTGATAAAATTATGTTGTCTCAAAAACATTTTGGCTATTCTTAAAATATGCTGGCTCTTGAGGACTCGACTTTTGAACCAGGTTGATCTGAAAAAAAAGATCACAGAGACCTGGCAGCTTGGAAAGCTAATGACAGGCATGTTTGCCACGGGCATTTTGTGATAGAATCACAGCATATACTGCTGTGGCAAATAGAAAAAATTGGTTTTAGTTATTGAAAATGTTGGTAAAGAAATAATAATTGTACAATTAGGATATGTTACAAGCAGTACAAACTCAACACTTTCCATGTCCTAAGATGAAGAGGGAATTAATAAAAGAATTTGGGGTCCTGAGTGTGAGGAGGTGGCTCGTGTGTAATGCTCTTGGTGCAGAAACATGAAGACCAGAGTTTGGACCCCCAACACCCAAGTTAAAAACTAGGCATGGTCACGTGTGCCTGTAAGCCCAGCACTGCAGAGACAGAAACAGATAGGTCCAGTGAATCACTGGCTAGACAGTTTAGCCAAAATGGCAATGTCCAGGACCAGTGAGAGACCTTGTCTCAAAAAGTAAGATAGATAGGAAACAAAAGAAGATATCCTGACATATCTGTTCTTGGCAGGTTTCACAAGTGCAAGTGCAAGCACACACAAACACATGTGCACACATACACACACATTGTTAAGGTCCCATCAGAGACACCAGTGTGATTTTCTAAAGAAGAAAGCTCATAAAGTCCCTTGATCACAGAGTTCCCTCTTCTGTTAGTGTTGGAATACACTCTTGCCAAACCCATTGACACCTCAATATCACACGGACTGAGCTGTCCTAATTATTATGCAGTTGAAGGAGATGAATGGAAACCACACTGGAAAAAAAAGATCATTTATTTTCAGACCATGGGAAATTTCCATCATCCCTTAGGAATGGAATTGCTTAGGAAAACAAATGAAATCATATGGTAGCTTTATGATATAAATTTAATTTATATCTATAATTTAATTGACTGACATACATGCTTATTCAGGCACTTAGGTACAGAATTTGGAGAGCAATTGGTCATTTGTTTCTTATGTCCCTTGTTTCAAACAAGATCCTATTTGGGGTCCCTATGTCTTCCTTTTATACCTTATCTAGTTCATTTGGTTCTATTTTTTATAGAATAATTGTCTATTATTAGTAAACCCCGATGAAAGCATTGTGATTAGCTAAAGCAGATTCATTTCCACGTCATCAGTTTGGTTCATTTGAATCTGTACTCGGTGCTTCTTTTTAACCACTTCTTTATTTAAATAAATTAAAAGAAACATCAAAATATCTTCTCTATGCCCATGGAAGAAGGGGAAAATCTGAGGCTCTTCGGGGTTATGTTTTGATCTATTTGTAGGTCCTTCTAAGTGCCTATAAATTTATTTATGTTAAGAACATTTTTAGACTTGAGCTTTATATCCAATGTGGATTCAAAGGAAGTTTAAACTGAACATTTCTCTCTCATTGAAGTATCAAGTATCAAAATGATATTTGATGTCCAAGGAACTTGTAAAGCCTTCATTTTCCTTTGAACAAAGAAGGTCATAATTTTCCACAATCAAAAAGGATATGAAGTCCCAGTTTCTGGGTTTTCTTCACATACTCTCCCCCTTCACTATAACTGTTTCCCTTCTCGTTCTCCTCTGTTTCTTAGCAGCTTTCCCACCCCAAGATTCCTTGGACTTCTTCACTAAGGTCAGTCTGTAGTTTCACATGCCCAGTGAAGAGGAGGGGCCAGTATGTGGATGCAACACTGGGGGTTTACATTGGGGATTCGAGATGCAACATTGGCCTTGAGGAAGATAAAGCACCAAGAAATGAGCTCACTCACTCACAAGCATAAGGATGGGGGGGAGGGAGGCTCAGTCAAACTCCTCCACATGTTCCCTAAAGCTTTATTTCTTATGTGCTATAATGAAAACAGCTTTTGGGTGGACATTTGTTTGGTGGTTGTTGTTGTTTTTAATCTATCCCTTTATGACATTGTGATTTAAGAAGATGATAATTAACAAAGTCATGATGATAATAGTTAGGACATTTTCAGAGTTGTAAAAAAAAACACATTGAATTTATTCCTCTTAATATTACTATTAATTCCTCCATCTGTCAAGAAGTCCAGAAATGAATAGTTTGGTCAACTCTGTATTGCAATATATTTTTTATATTGTTTGAGAGAAGTTCTTTATACAAACCCATGGCTGGCCTGGAATTCGCAGTATAGACAGGGTTGACCACAAACTCAAAGCCATCTTCCTGCCTATGCCTCCCAAGTGTTGGACCAATCATCATGATCAACCTAGAAATGCTTTATGGATAACTTATACTGGACCAGCATGGTGTAATTCCTAACTTGCTGTGGGACAATGGTTTTACCCTGTAAAGATTTGTTTTTTGTACTTGTTTAATAAAATTATGATTGGCCAGTAGCCAAGCAGGAAGTATAGACTGGTGACCAGGCAGAAAGTAGAGACGGGCAGTGAGAACAGGAGAATTCTGGGAGAGGAAAGCTCATTCTGCAGTCGTGACCCAGCCTCACAGGAAGCAATATGTGACTGCCTCGCTGAAAAAGGTACCAGGCCATGTGGCTAACTCAAAGAAGAATTATGAGCTAATGTAAGTTATAAGAGTTAGTTAAAAAGAAACCTGAGTTAATGGACCAATCAGTTTATAACTAATGTAGACCTCTGTGTGATTCTTTGGGACTTAACGGCTGCAGGACCAGATCAACACTAACTCCCAGAAATTTTAATAAGTATCAAAGTCAATCAAGTTAATACTACCAAAATTATAAGAGGAGAGATGATTTAATGGGTAGAAAACCTTGCTGTATTGTACGAGGATGAGTTCAAGTCCCCAGAGCTCTGATAAATCTAAGTGTGGTAGTACATACATATCTGTTATGTACTACCTGTGAGAGTTACTGTCATCTCTCATACTGTCAGGAGAAACAGCTGCAGCTCATGGACCAGTTGACCTTGAACATACAGCAGAAAAATGACAAGAGTCCCTGTCCCAAGCTTGTGACATAAAGAAGATCACCAGCTCTTCTCTGGCCCTCACATATGGTGTGGCACCTGTGCACACACCGTATGTAGTCATCTCTCAGCAGCTATTATGACATTTAATCTCCTTTCTCTATGCATGAGACACATCCTGAGAAAGGAAGGGGGAAGATTACAAGTCCCCCAGTGATGTTTGGCTTGTTTGTTTGCATTTCCATCCCTGTGGCCGGTTTGCCTTTCCACTGCTCATGCATTTCCACACGGCAGCAGAAGCTTCGTGATCAGTGGAAGCATTCACAATTTTGGCCTTACAGTGATTGGTTAAAATGGTGCAGCCTGAGAAAATGTGTAAACCAACTCAAAGGATTGATTGTAAACCATGACTGCTGTTGTATTGACTGCTATAGTCCCCTTCTCTCTGTACTGTGATGCATTTTGTTTCTCTCCTTATGGTGGAAGAAAATTAAGCTTAATTTTTTCTGCCTTGCTCAGCTCTGTCTTGCGGCGGAGGCAGCAACTGGTGGAGTGGAAGGAGGGGTCTGAAAGCATGCTCTCATTTTGTCATAAATTTATCTCAGAAGTCTTATATTCAAAACACATTTTTAAACTCTGCTTTGAGTATCCTATTGTAAATACCAAAATAATGAGCAGTGAGGTTAAACTGGCCGTTTCTACTGATGACTTAAGGAAATCTAGACACCATTATCAGTGGCATCACATTTTCATTACGTTAAATTGGGGTCACCATCTCCATGTATCTAATCAGCTTTCACAGAATATATGTCCTAAAATGCTTATCATGCAGGAGATATCTCTGATAAACATTCTACTATACATTACCTTGTAGCTAATATAATTTCAGATTTTGTCACTTCAAGTATTTTAATTCCTTTGGGTTTATGTAAGGAAAGAGATTATACTGGGAATCTTAAAAAACTGTCAACATAGATATTTGTCACTCTGAGTTCTCGAATGTCTGAGCCACTCCCTTCATAGATGCTACCTTCCGACTGTAAATGTGTGTGGTCTAAACTTCATATTGAATGTATGCTAAAACACCTTCTCTGACTTTTTTAATTTTAAAATCTTTCATAGGACATATTTTGATCATTTATCTACCTCTTTCACAAGTGGAAGAATGAGAAACTTTGGAACATTTAGTTCTAAATGAGAAGTCTTTATCGAGATAACCCCTTTTCAAGGGTCAGGTTCAATGTAGTAGAGGATAGACTTGTAAGAGTCAACAGTGACGGAAGATCCCAAAGAAACAGGACCTTCCAGACACAGTAGGACTGATACACATGTGCACTCACAGAAACTGTGCCAGCACAGACAAGCCCTGCATAGACTCAAAACCAGAAAACACCTCAACTGAGAAGGGAAAGTAATACAAGGTCCCACCTCTAGACATGGAGCGATTTGCAATTAATACCTGCTGGAAAGGGGGAAATTAGTTTTCTCCTATGGCATGTCACTGAATATACCAGCCATACTCCAGGACAAGCCTCATGCCCAAGAATAGATGACAAACACAAAATGGACTCCTTTCGGTTACTGGTATTGCTACCAACATTTCCACCCTAAAACTCACAAGGCATGAACACTGAAGTCACATTTTGTCAAAAACATTAGTGATTCAAATTTCCCCTTATTTTCCTCATTCTCTTAAATAATTTCACTGGATTTATGACTGTGACTCAAAGATCTGATGTTGTTCAACAATTTTTTCTTGTGTTGCAGGTGACATCATCCTAATTTGAGATAGAAGAAAATAAACTTCTGCAGTCAGAAATTTGAGGTTCTGGTTACATGGGGAATTATATTTCACTGCTTGGTCCTAAGTAAGACATTAGCATGTATCTACAGGAAGTGAGGTGATTGGTAGAAAGCGGGCTAGTTTGTGTTTGTTCTTAGTGTGTGAGTGGAGGGAAGGAAAAGCCTGAGGTTGCAGAGGAAATTATCAGGAACAGCAATTTTTGCTTATCTTGCAACAGCAAGAAAAGTAGCTGAGGTGTTCTGTGATGGTAAGTTATATCATATCCATTTCTGGTGCCACAAATACCACCACATGAAACCGAATCTTCATCACACTTCTTCGCACATATGACAGCTGTTTGTTTCCTGAGCCTACAAGCACTCTAGGAATTGACCTGTGTGCTGTGTGTGAATAAGATACTGTGTGTGTGCGTGTTTATGTACATGCGTGCATGCATGTACCTGTGTGTTCGATCCCTTCAAGATGAAGAAAAAGAGAAAACCTGCATTTTATAGGACCTTGGGTATGTGTGTTCTTCTGCCTTCCCACTCAGAAGTCTAGTACCAAGTTTGCTGTTTGAGGTGATCCATTCAGCACAGACAAAACTTTACTGTGTGGCATAAAAATATAACTCTCCTGGAAAGTTACTAAACTGCCTGAGAAAATGCTGGAACAATGATCCCATCACCTTTCAAGAGAGTCACTCACTAGGGAAAGTGTAGGCCGTTCACCCTTGCGGTAATGACCCACAGCAGTAAACACAACAGGTAGAAATAAAAAGAAAACAGCAGGGGACTCTCCAGCAGTCTTTCATTAGACATTCTTCTTCGCATTGTGTCCTTGTGTCTCTGTGAAGACAGAAATCTTTGAATTGCCTTTCTCTGCATTCTCTTCCCCGGAGCATAACGAGATGTAAGAATTTTTTGCCTGTTTGTAATCAGTCTGTCAGAGACGGTAACAGAGCCTCTGAAGATGGGCACACTGTGCATCTCCAGGCAATTTTAAGGTTTTTCAGAGAAAGATAGTCAATAGACACAACTTGAAGGATCTTGAGGTATGAAACAAAAAAACGACATTCCAAGAAGAGGGAAAATTATGGATTTATTTTAATTTTTTTCATTATTTTTGTTACTCCATCTCGTATTTAAACTGAACTGTAATGCTCTAAAAGAATATTGTAGCTTCGCTCAAAATTTGTGAAAGAAAACATTAGTTTCAAGTCACTTAAGTAATTCTAGCAATATAAATAAATATTTAGTTATTTTAATACATTTAATTTACCCATTTAAATGTACATTTTAATGCACTGACTTGTTGATAGAATTTAATTATTACTAATTGACTCAGTCAATATTTAATAATATGCATTAACTTCAAAAACAAGGTCTCCCAATAAGCTTCTATATTTAACATATACTTAAATTAAAAATCTAAATCTCATTATTCTAATAATATATTTGAATATTATCTAGCACTTTGTAATAGTGTTGATTAGAAAGTGTCATTTAGAGGGTAAACCATAGAAACAGGAAAGAAAAGAGTTTTGCAAATGTAAAATTCCGCACATGTAGTATTTTATGTTTATAGCTGTATATACCTGCATATACAGAGTATATTTGTGGTTTTATGGAAATACTATATATAATGATACTGCATTTATGCCTTATATAAGAGGCATATATATATTAAACATCTCAATTCAGTAAATTCAGGTGACATTTCTTTTTCCAGAAAATACAAATTCTGAAATTGTTTAGGAAAGAGCTGATATACTTACGATGTCAATGAACTCCCAAAGCCTAAACCCCCTTCCAGTAGCTTTGGAATGTAGGGCACTGGGAAACAAGAGTTTATATCAGGAAGGACTCAAGCCTCTACATAAGGGGCTCACAGAGGTGGGTTGTCTCTGCTTCTTTTCTGCAGCTTGAAGACAGTCTTCCTCCTCTTCAACAGGCTCTGTGATGGTCCACTATCTTAGAACCAGAGACGCAATCTGCTGGCCACTTGACCTTGAACTTCAGAGTCTAGAAATATGAGAAAAAAAGTGAAGAGGTAAATATATAAGAATTCAATTTTCATTATTCCGACACAGTGACACAAAAAAACTAAGTCCCCAAACAGGTCAAATGACTCATTGCTCCCAGACATCTTTTCCCCTTCTCTTCAGTGAAAATCTTAACACTTTAAAGCAAACAATTACAGAACACTGAGTGGGATATCATGCTAGCAGGTATTGTAGGCACTATCACACCACTTTCATATTTATTTTCCTTTCCAATAAAAGAGAAAGCCCTCACGTGCTGGGAAGCTGTTCTGACTGCATCTGTGCAATCACGGAGGCTGGGGTCTAGGTAAGGACAATAGGAGGCAATTAAACTATGAACTGCAAAGCTGTTTATCAAAATCAACCCTACTGAATAAGGACAGTTGTTATATTTGGGATGAAATGTTATGCTGGAAATATTTCCTTGTTGCCAAGTGAACATCTGAACATTTAAAGCCAAATATGCTAGCAGATGTTTCTAGAATAGGAGCATTAGGGAACCAGATCTCACTTCAATTAGAAACATATTTTCCATTGTTTTAAAAATAACTTTTACAAGCCAGTGAGATAGTTCAGTTTGTAAAGGTGCTTGCCACCAAAACTAATGACCCTAGTTTAATCCGTGGAGTTCACATGGTGGAAGAAAAGAACCAACTGCTGGAGGTTGTCCTAACAGGCATCATGGAGTTCACAGCCCATACCCAAGCATACTTGTACACACACACACACACACACACACACACACACACACACACTAAAAAGTAAATGGTATAAAAAGCAACTTCTAAGTGGTTATCATGTTACCCATAGATCAGTGCATCTCCCGACCCTCATCTGAGAAGTTTCTATGTGCAAGAGATGGTGACTGACACAGAGATTCACAACTGTCCAAGATGCCAAGAATAAGAAATTACAGAATGCTCAGTCCTGACAAGAACATATACACTGTGCCACCGCCTCCAAAAGCTAAGGGATTCTTGTTGAGGAGGAAGTGGAAGGAAAGTAAGAGCCAGAAGTGGTGGATGGCGGCAAGGAAACCATCTTCTAGATACAGCAGGGTAGCTGCACATATGAATTCACAGTACTTGTGACGGCATGCATAAGATCTGTGCAAACCTGAGCCAGACCAAATCCCAGCACGGAGAAGGGAGATGAGCACAGGCCTCCACCTATGGCTGCAGAGCTTAGGACAGTTGTCAGCTGCCGGGTCAGCGGAAAGTTGTTTCCTCTAAAACTGTGACCACCACAGTCAACCACACTTCAGTAAAAGACTTAACAACTAGGAATGTTTGGGCACACAATTTAGGCTTGAATGACCTAAAGAAAGAAAGGGGATCCATATTTGGGGAAAAAGGAGGTCCTTCTGGGAAGATTGGGGGGAGAGGTATGAATAGGATCAAAACAGTTTGTGAGAAACCCTTGAAGAACTAATAAAAATTAAATAAAAAAAGAATATTCTTAAAAATTAAAAACAAGCAAAATATTTTAAAAGTCTTCAGTTTTACAGAAAAGGAGGCTATGTAATTCAAATGGTATATGTATATCTCTTTCCCAAATTTCCCAGAATATTGTTAGAATATTATATCAGTTAATATGCTTATTTTCCAACATATTTTTATTGATTGTTTATTTGGAATTTCACATTATGAACCCCAATCACATTTACTTCCTAGTTCTCTCAGGTCCACACCCCGACCCTTGTGATCCGACAAAAAGAAAGAAGAAAAAAAATATACCAAGTCCAACTTCTGTTGTTCATATACTCACTGAAGCATGGTTAAATTCCCAGTGGCCAGCCTCTTAAAGAAAACTGAGTCCTTCCCCACCCCCACCCCTACCAGAAGCTATCAGCTGTAAAGAACGACACTTCAGCATCCCTATTACAATTTTCAAGAGTTCTCTTCAATGGCTTCCTGACTAAACTGTTTCCTTTTGTGTGTAGGGGGGGGGGAGTTCCTTCTATGTCTCTCATTCTCAATTATGAATCTGTAGTCATCAAAACCACAGCAAAACAAAATGCCTATTATTATTAACTCCACTCAGACCTCAAATGTCTCACTTATGTTCCCTTGCCACCCTAAGATTTCAACAAACACCTGCATTAAACTTGTTCACCTTGTCTTCTTATACATATTTAGATTGAAACCTGTCTGATCTTTATATTTTCCCTTTTTCTTGGTGTATGTGTGTGTTGTGTTGTGTTGTTAGAGACTGAATCCAGGACCTTACACATTCCAGGCAGATATTCATCAATATACTGCACTTCAGCCCAGAAATTTTTACTTAAAATAAGAGTGGGATTAAAGTTCTCTGGGGGAAAACCACAGAAAGGAACTGTTAATGTTTTCTAATTGTCATACTGGGAATACATTATCATGTAAACAGAGATTTTGCTGTTTCCCAGCTCCCCAGACCCAAATAATTACACAGAAACTTTATTAATTGCAACATTGTTTGGTCAATGGCTAAGGCATATTCCTAGCTAGCTCTTACATCTTAAGTTAACCCGTTTCTATTACTTTATATTTTACCATGAGACTCATGGTTTGTTACCTCACATCTTGCTTCTTGACTTGCTACATGGCATCTCTCTGATTCTGTCTTCTTTCCTCTTCTATCTCTGCTTGGATTTCCTGCCTTGCTATAGTCTTCCCTGACATAGGCCAAAACAGCTTCTTTATTAACCAATAGTAACAAAACATATTCACAGCATACAGAGGGGAATCCCACATCATTCCCATCAACTTGATTCACCACTGCTGGTGTTAACCTTAGCCTAAGGTGGTATCATGAAGTTTCTCCAATATAAAGTTCATCCTATTCTCTCTGAGAAAGTTCTCTGAAAAGAAATGACTCTTCTCAAATCTCATATCAAGAGTGAAACGGGGAGAAGGTGGAAATTTTAATTAAAAAAGAATAAAAAAAAAAGAGTGAATAGCTGTGGTTCTCTTTGTGGGGAAAACACATAAATAAATCAATCACTAGGAATTCTTCTCAACAGATTCCTCTTCTCCATTTATTTACTTAACTATCAATTTATGCCAACAAGGAGGTAAATAGTTGTTACTATTATACTTGGAGCATTACTGTAACATTTATCATTCATTCATTCATTCATTGCTTGCTTGCACAAATTGTTTCAACTTTAGACCATATGAAAAATTCCCACTGGTTCCTGAGCCTCTTCAACTAAAGAGTGGAGATGCACTATTTAAGCAAATATCTACACTACAAATAATCAATAGACCAGGCTCATCTGTCTTGTGCATTCTCTGCCTCAATTCTAAAACCAGTGATTTCCCCCGAGAGTCTCTGCTTTCTTTCAGTGAAGAATCTTATCAAACCCTAGGTAGCAGGCATGTTGCTTGCTAGCCCTGTCAACCAAAAAAAGTAAAAATACAAGTATATAGCCGAACTCATGCCTATAAATGTTCTGTGGGCTTAGCTGTGGCTGCTTACAGTCAGTGGCATTAATGGTTCTACAGGTATTTATTTCAGAATGCCCATATCCCATTATGGTGTGGGTGTGAGATGTCACTTCCTAGATCCTTTGTTTGAATATTTTGGAAATTTTTGACCTGGTGCTGAAAATTTCTGAACTATAGGTGAAAATAAACACATCCTCCTTTTTAAAGTTATTTTTCTTGAATATTTATCACAATTATGAAAAGTTGATTGACATGATAGCATAACCTAAAAATAAGATGGGTTACAGCCATGCCCGTGAGATAAGAGAGGCATGTTTATTTGCCAAGGAAGATGTGCTGAACATGAGAATCTGTGGGGAAAAAAAAGTTAAAATTTGCCATAAGATGACTGTTTCAAAAGATAACTCTAAGTCTCATCTTAAATTAATAGTTTGGTCAATTTTTGAAAAGTGTGAGAAAGTACATGAAGTTTTTTTTTTTTTTTTTTAGAATATCTCTTGTCCAAAATTTAACGTGTCATCAGGAGGGTGGAAAACAGCCTGAGTCGAGAGGCTGCTGTTATTCAGTTTTCAGCCATCTGCAGAGGACCCTTTGTTCTGAGCTGCAGACATGCCAGTTCCTGTGAGACAGGACTTTGGGGGCATCGTTAATCACACTGACTTCCTGTCTGATAGGCCCCTTCATCCACAAAACTACAAGACTGAAAACACACCCAAGCCCTGTCAGGGAGCAGTGCTGGTTTCCAACACCAATCATAATCATCGCTATTTAGCAACTAATAGAATTACCAGCACCCAGGAGATTTAAAGCTAAATACTTGATCTAACGTTTTCATAAAATTCTCAGAATTCCCTTTAAAGACACTTGAACCTGTTTTCTGAGATTGGAATCTTAATCAGGCCCCAATGAATGCAATCTTTCTTGTTTTCAACTCAGTTGACTCTTAGACTAGGTTGACAACCCAGAAAAATTGCCGGAGCCTCATCAGGTACTTTGTCTATGAGTTCAGTTAGTATATGTTTGACAAAGAAATGCAGATTTTTTTCCGAGACAGTTACACACATTCTCTCTCTGGCTTCATGTGCTATAAGTGAGGCCAACAGCTGCACCACTCACGTGAAATGACCTGCACCATCCACCTGTTCCCTTTACGGATCAGCTCTTCAGACCCTGAGAAATCTACACATCCCACTGCCTTTGTGAGCCCCAAGTACTCAGCTAGAAAGTGATGAAAAGGGTTATTGATTTTTCAAGATGAAGTGCAGTATAAAAATTTAAGAATTTGAGAGCTATTATAGGAGGTATTTGGAAAGCTTTCTCCTGAGGCATTTTAGCTAGCATCGGGATGCTCAAGTGATGAAGTCTTTATTTCTGAAACCGCTTACACTAATGGCACACTGTAGCATAAAGGGCTACACAAATGATCTATGTACCATAAAAAATGAAAAATAAATTATATAAGTTAGTTTGGGGACCTACCCAAGACAAAAACATAATGGGAGTCAGATATAATAGTGCTCACCTATAATCCTAGCATTGAGAGACTGAGGCATGAGGATGGTAAGCTCAGGGCCAGCCAGTGATACAAAGTGAAGACTTATCTCAAAAAATGTTGTAAAACCAACACACACTCAGACACTCACACCCTCATACACTCACATACACTCATACATACACGTACTCATTCACTTATACACTAACACACATCCTCACACACATACACTCTAACACACACTCACACATGCTTATACATACATACGTACATACACTCACATGTATACATATACTTTCACACATACACATGCTTAGACACACATATACACACACACATATATATACACTCACATATACATGCTTAAACACACATACACACACATAAATACACTCAGACACATAAACATGGTTATATATACATAAATACACACATACAAACACTCACAATATATATTCACACATTCAAGCATATACACACATCCACACAGATATGCATTTACATACACACATGTACTAACACCTACATTCACATACATATATTAACACATGTTTATACACACATACACATTCATTCACACACATACACTCACACAGTGCACTCACACACATATACTCAGACACTTACACACACACAATGTAAAAAGAAAATTAATGGGAGAACAAACATCAGAATTCCAAATTTTGACATCTGTCCTTAAATATAAGTTGCCATTTGTTCCTCAAAAGCATTAGAGGATAGGCAGATTTATCAAATGAAAGAAATGTAAAGAACATGTATCATAGCATTATTTATTTGACTTAAATGTTTCTTAAAGATAATTAAATAGTGGCCATTGAGAGTTTCTGTTCATTACCTTCAAACAACTGTGACAGTAGAAATGGATGACCCTCTGAGGGAAATGGTTTACAGGATGTCTGGGAGGATTTTATGAGAGAGTTACCATCTCTACTGGCTTCAAGAAATGTGGAAGGATTTTGATATATGAGCATGCACTGCAAGAGAGGGCAAAAGATGAGTGAGTGGCTGGAGAACATTTGCAAGACATGAAGTAGAGAGCTCATTGTGGCTGGACACCAGCAAGCAGACAAGGAAAGGAGCGGGAGAGCAGGGAGGAAAGACAGGTTGTAATTAACTGGAGTCCTCTGAATGCAGTTCAGGAAAGTCATTTTCTGCCACTATTTGTTTACAAAAATGTGACACGTTATTAAGCTGTGCTTCAGAAAATTTAAGTATGATAGCAGAATATGTAGAAGAAACCCTGGAGGTAGACACTTGACTTTGAGGGAGAGTAAAGCTAAGAAAAGCAGGAAAGCCCAGGGGATGGATGGCATAGATGGGAAGTGGGAGGAGCTACCCCCAGCAGTGGGCATGATGACGGAGTGCCAGTTCTAAGTGTACTTAATGGCAACGCACAGTGTGCCTCAGAGTCTGCCCTCAGCAGCGGGTCCATTGTCTGATTACTTTCTTTAGTCAAGAGAGACCTGGCTCTTTACTTCCCCCATCAACCACTGGGAGTAACAGCAAATTTTTACTAGAAAAAAAAGATGGTGTTTCAATTTCAAAAACATGGATCTGTATTCAGGTTCACCTTGCTATATACACTTGAGTTTGGGCAAAATACAAAATCTCTCTGAGGCTCAATAAGAAGACAGGAATTGTATATGATGTATGTGGTTATGTATGTGTGGTGTGGTGCGTATTTGTGTATGTGGTATGTACATATGTGTATGTATGTATGTGTATCACAGTAGGTACACAGTCAAGGGCAGCCTTCTACTTGCATAACTAGCATTGGCCTGGAATGGAAACATAGCCAACTTTGAAAGGCTACATCAGGCAGTCTGTGGCTCACTTCTCCATGGCCGCCCTTATTGTGACAAGAACAAAATGAAAGTCATTACTTTTTCTTTTTGCTTACACATATTTGCACCATGTTTGTCAAATGTCCTGTCAGGGAGAAATCAATTTTTCATAGCTCACTGGCGTTTTGTTTTGTTTTGTGTTGTGTTGTTTTGTTTTGTTTTTTGCCAAATGAGAGACGAGTCTTACATACATTCAGGTAAGAGATTGAAAAGAGAAACATGTTCCGCTTCTTTCCATGTTTGCCATGACAACACGTGCTTTCTATTACACGTTTAGTAACCCTTCTAACCTCCATTTGCCGTTGTGCTGCTTGAAACACCCTGCACGAGCCCACATCATGCATTTTTAACAGGTACATCTAAACAATGGCAATGGGTTTTTGATCCTACTGCACGTACTGGCTTTGTGGGAGCCTAGGCAGTTTGGATACTCCTCTTAATAGACCGGGATGGAGGTGGGTGGTCTTTGGACTTCCCACAGGGCAGGGAAACCTGATTGCTCTTAGGGCAGACGAGGGAGGGGGACTTGATTGGGGGAGGGAAATGGGTGGTGGGGAGCAGGCAGAAATCTTTAATAAATAAATAAATAAATAAATAAATAAATAAATAAATAAAAAGGAAAAAAAATTTCAGCTTCAGAGACTGACTTGCTGCTAACTTCCAGGGCAGAAACAGACTCAGGAATGATGATATTATATAACATTTGTTAAATGTCCTATGCTGGGAATGTTCTGAAATTCTATTCAACTGCCTTTTTTCAAATCCCATTGAAAGCTTTGCTCTGGCATCTGTGTTGCCCAGCCTCTATTTTACACACTGAAATTCTAGCAATTGAGTCATTGCCCTTTCATCTTCAATGTACATTATCTGAATGTCTTCTGCTTCCCCTAGATTACATGGTATAATTTCTTGGCTCTTCGTGTGTCTACTAATTTTTCATTGTATGTCATTTGAAAGCAGTTATAGAGACTAAGTTTACATAAGGCTCTTTCAAACCATGTGTCCCCTTTCTTCAGGCTGGTCACTTCAAGTCTATTTAGTCTGATTCAGTATCTGGTTTCAGTGTCTCGGGAGTAAAGCAAGTTTTGTAATCGTTTCAAGAAAAAAAAAACAATGTGTTGTGTAATTGTGGGAATATATTGTAAGAAATATATCATTATATAATTTTAACATTGTACAAACAAAGCATGTAATTTATAAAAACTAAAATAGGCATGGAACCATTCATATTGATCAAAATGTCACTTGCTGCACATAACTGTTCTTATCAGGAGTAGAACTTTCTTTCTAAGTACTTTCAAAGACTGTATAAAATTATGTTATCTTTTTTTGCCCAGTGCCCACGCCTCCCATGTCACTCTAGCCTGTTTGTTACAAGTGCCATGTTGGACAAATCAGTGTTGCAAGAGAAAATCTTCTAGATTTTAGAATGCCATGGCAGCATGAATATCAGATGTTCCATCAATGCCCCTTTCTCCCAGAACTAGAAATAGCACACTAGCCAAATGGCCTTGATTGTGACTTGAAAAGTGCCTCCATGTAGGGGGTATGAAAGATATTTATCTCATTTTAACTGTGAAGGTCTCTTTCCTTGAGAATATTAGTCCATTTATCCCTTTGTGGTTCCCATACATCTCCAATATCTGGATTGAATAGTCTAAATATTGTCTCAATTATCTTTGTGTGTCTCGCAAAAGCTATGCTTTCTTATTACATAGTTTTGTCATATTTGGAAATGGAATTTTTTCAATAAATTTGTCTTATTTGCTCTTCTTATGCTGTAAAGAGACATAATGACCAAGGTACCTTGCAAAAAAAAAAAAGATTTAATTTGGAGTTTGCAGCTACAGAGAAATGTGGAGTTTGAGGCCATTATGCCATGTAGCATGGCAGCAAGCAGACAGGCATCATAGTGAGAACTTATATCTGAGCCACAAACATGAGACAGAGAGAGAGTAAGCTAACTGGAACTTTGAGGGGGCTTTTAAATCCCCAAGCTTATCCCCAGTGACACACCTTCTTTAACAAGAACATCCCTCATTATACTTTCCAAATAGTTCCTCTAACTGCAGACCAAATACATGAGCCTATGGGAGCCATTCTCATTCAAATCACCACAAAATTTAATATGAGAAGTTTTTATCATAATATCCTCCAATACTTCCATCTTGAAAGATCCTCAAAATTATGTGTTTATTTAGTAAATACAGGCACTGTGGTAGGTTGACAAAACACAGCAAACATAGTATTATATGGTCCTCATTCCTATAAAACCTTTAACCAAGTGGGAGAATGACAATATTTTAGTGACTACATGATTTTTAATGTTGATTGTTGTATGCATGTATAATGTATGTCAGAGGCACACATACTACTCCTTGCATAATGCATGTGTGGAGGAGGTCAGAGGATACCTTTGTGGAGTTGGCTCTTTCCTTTCACCTTGATATGGGTTCTGGGGATTAGTCTCAGATCACCAGGCTTTCACAGCAAGAGCCTTTACCTGCTGAGCCATCTCACTAGTCTGGGGACATGATGGTAAAAGTCAAATGCTATGAACGATAAGCACGAGATTAAAGACGGAGAAAAATTATGAATTCAATTTCAAGGTCAGGTAAACACTCTCTGAAGTATAATCAAAGTGAAACCTAAAAAATAAGGAGTAATTATTCTAGCACAAAGTCAGACAAGAGCATCTCAGAAAAGAAACACTGTACAAAATAATCAAAGGTGAAAAACAATTTTTTTCATTTATCAAACACTTGAGAACATGGAAGCTTAGATGAGAAGGGGTACGCTGATAAGTGAAGCTATCTGGGGATTCAGGACAAGGTTATAGAGCCTTATCATGCTAAGGTTTGTGTTTCATCCATTGACAGATTTTTAAGTTCAGAAGTAGCAATTTGCTCTGTAAAGAATGGTTTAGGAAAGCAGGAACATAAGGAGATGGATTAGGTAGGTATTAAATGTGCCCAAGTGAAAAATGACAATGGCTTGGATTAGATAGTGGTGGTAGAGGTGGGTAGCTGACGGGATTTGAAATGTGTTTTGAAGGTGGAACCAAGAGGACTTGGTAATAAAACAAAGAAATAAATAAAAGTAAGTAAGATAGGGAAAGTTTTGGCTTAAAAAGAGATAAAAATTCCACCCATGCCCTTTCTGTGTTTTGACAGCCTAATTCTTCTTAACACTAGATAAGACTCTGTAGGCTACATACACCATGGTGCATCCCTTTACCTGCTGAGGGATTTACCAATACACTTAACATTCAGTGATTATAATGATATTACTATAAATATCCATGGACATACATTTTCAAATTCTTTAGACAAATGCCATGGATACTGGGTTTGTTGAATTAAATGGAAAAATATGCTGAGTTAAAAGATAGAGAAATCTTAGGTGCATTACTAAAGTCATAATAGCAAGTCTAAAATGTCTATATTCTAGCTGGTTTTGTGGTATTCTGGGAAGGGCAAATCTAGAGAGGCAGGAAATGATCAGAGGTCAAGGATTGTGGTCAGAAAAATGGATAGGCAAGCCGGGCAGTGGTGGCACACGCCTTTAATCCCAGCACTTGGGAGGCAGAGGCAGGCGGATCTCTGTGAGTTCGAGGCCAGCCTGGTCTAGAAGAGCTAGTTCCAGGACAGGAACCAAAAGCTACGGAGAAACCCTGTCTTGAAAATCCAAAAAAAAAAAAAAAAAAAAAAAAAAAAAATGGATAGGCAAAGAATAAGAGATTTTATGGCAGTGCAAACATTCTATCTGTCAGGATGATGTTAGATGGAAGTCCTTATAATTGTTTACATTGGGTGAACCTTAGTGTACACATATGCTTTGGGCCAATACAATGTGCCCATGCCAGTACATCTGTAACAAAGATTGGATGGTGGTAGAAATTCTTGTTGTGAGAGAAGCTACCCCAATTTGGGAACAGAAAATCTGTGGGAAATACTTACACATTCTGCTCAAAATTGCTGTGGAATAAAGTAGCTCTAAATATAAAGCCTATAGTGAAAATGTATATGTGTGCACGTGTGTGTACATGTATGTAATGTAGATCTGTGCATATGTTAACAAGAATTTTATAAAACACTTTACACTCTTTCTGACTTAACTTCATAACAACCTATGATAAGCATCTTCTTTCCTTTCACAAATAAAATAAGGATCAGATGTCTTAAGTATACTGTCTGTTTTAGTGCATTAATTAATTCACAACTGAAAATACAACCAAATTCTATAACACTTCCCCAGAACTCTTTTTTCCCTCTCTTGTTCCATTCCCACAATGTTTTCTAAAATCATATTGCCATGTCCTCTCCAAGCAAGTCAAAGTCAACATCTAGAACCTATGATAATCATAGTATCATCTAATGGGATTTATTGATACTTAATAACATTTCACAAACCTTACATGTGTTGTGTCTTCTAATTGTCATAATGGTCATTTGGAATAGATGCTGCTATTTACCTACTTTACCAAAAAGGAACCCCAGGTGCAGAAAGATTAAATGATTTATCTAAGTCACTAGAACTACTCGTTGTTCTAAACAAGAACACCATAGTCAACATGGTACTGCCTATTAAGAAATCCATGCAGAACATTTTAAGAGTAAAAGCCCAGATAATGGGGGTTGTATAGTTGACAGAACACTGATTTCAGACTCGGAGCTTCAGTTCTGTCCCAACTCCATGCTCTTCGATCTTCTCCTCAGACCCTACCTTGTTCCTCACCTTCGTTTCCCTCATGGGCTCTTGCTCATTCCAAACTTATGGGTGGTTTTGTCTACTTCTGGCTGATCACATGCATTGCCAAGATTTAGTTCGTATAGCTTATAATATTGTCAAGCATTTTCCTCACTGGGCTCCTCCACTGACTTCCCTCTTAACTGCCTTAGATCTTCCCTCTTCCCCAGAGTCCCAGAATTTCTTAGACAATTCTCAGCTGGTATTTAGAGTGCGGGGTTGATAGCTTGGCAATTAACTCATCTTGCTAGCTCACTCCCTGTGTTAAACTGCTAAATTGCAAAGGGTGTTTATCATATGTCAGGCCCACAATCTCCTGCTGTCAGTTTTTATTATTATTATTATTATTTTTGCTAAATACCTGCAAAAGATGTAGTGCTTGGAACACCTGGTCCAGGGGAGTATACTAAGCTGTAGACAGCATCTCGGGAGATCCATGTAGCCCTCCTGGAGCTGCTCCCCTAGCACTCCCTTTTCAAAGAGCAGGGAAGAGATGGGCAGCATCAATAGAGACCTTAGTCTAGACTGAACTGTTAAGGAAATTACCCTCACGTATGCACCCCTCTTCCTAGATAATTCTCTAACGACAAACTAATATACCATCATGGAGAGCTTATTACTGTGTAGAAGGAACTACACCAAAGGCATCACTCACACAAATTTACTGAACCTTTGCAATACTGTAGATGTTAGACTTGCCCCTGGCCACCCACAGTAAGTGGAATAGCATAGCAGATTCTGCCTGGTTCAAGTGGCAGTAAAGTCTGAGAATTTATCTTCATCCCCTCATCTGCCAGGTACCACTGTGCTGAATTTCTGCTGTGTCTTGTTTCTCTGTTGTAGACTTCTGCTACTCCATGCAATCATTACTGTGATTAATTGCATTTTGAAGAAGGAATATTAAATCAGTGATTTCCCATCTCCTTGTTAAGAGGAAGAAGTTGGATAGGTGTTAATCAGAGCATCCTTGAGACAAAAATCTCCTAGACATGTCATAATGCCAACTCTGGTTAGATATCACTTAGTCTTTTCCTTTAAAAGTAGAGAGTCACTGATCTATTGATTCGATTTCGCATATTATTTTGTTTAAAACAGATTTTAAAGGTAGGGGCTCTTTTGATTCTTTCAGTGGAGTCACATATACTTGAATGAGAACCTGGAGATTTGTTTGCACATGAAAAGTACGGCACTTGAAGAATCTACATTTTTAAGCATCAGACAGAGTCTCAGGCTAGAAAGGACTATAGTACTTAATTGCCATAGTGTAGGAATTAAAGTGTAAGGTGTATTCAATAAGAAAGTGTGATGCTTTGAAAATGCATATAGACTCGACTCCGGTCTCCGGAAATCTGAGACACTCAGAGCCCTTTTACCTGCGTTTCTTGACTATAAAGGAGAATGATAATTGTGTTCTAGAATTATGCCAAGAAGTGCCTCAGATCCTGGATCTGAAATGCCTAGAATGACATGATATGACAGCTTGTCACTGAGAATGATTAAATTCGTGTGAATAGCAAAGAGAAAGCTGGGGAGAAAGGCACAAAATGAGATAGAAGTCATGGTCTTGTAGTACACACCTGTAATTCCAACACAGCTGAAGCTAAAGCAGGAAGATTTTGAGTTCAAGGTCAGTGTGGACCACATAGGGAGACCCTTTCCCATTCGCTATCCAAAATCAGTTAAAATATATTAGTAATGGTAATTAAAATTTACTTTTGTCAATTAAAAGACATTTTAATCTGACTACGATATTAAACACCACTAAAATATAAGGCAACACTTAAAAGAAAGCTGATGGATGCAAAATTCAAGAAGTCATTGTTTTTTACTGCTGAGTAGTACTCTAATATGTATATATTCCATACTTTCTTCATCCATTCTTCCATTGAAGGGCATCTCGGTTGTTTCCAGGTTCTGGCTATTACAAACAATGCTGCTATGAACATAGTTGAGCATATACTTTTGTTGTATGATAGGGCATCTCTTGGGTATATTCCCAAGAGTGGAATTGCTGGGTCCAGGGGTAGGTTGATCCCGAATTTCCCGAGAAACCGCCACACTGCTTTCCAAAGTGGTTGCACAAGTTTGCATTCCCACCATGCAAATGACAGAAATAGAAAACACTAACCTGAGTGAGGTAAGCCAGACCCAAAAAGAAGAACATGGGATGTACTCACTCATATTTTGTTTCTAGTCATAAATAAAGGACATTGAGCCTATAATTCATGATCCTAGAGAAGCTAAATAAGAAGGTGAACCCAAAGAAAAACATATAGACATCCTCCTGGATATTAACCTTCATCAGGCGATGAAAGGAGACAGAGACAGAGTCCCACATTGGAGCACCAGACTACAACCCCAAGGTCCAAACCAGGAGCAGAAGGAGAGAGAGCACGAGCAAGGAACTCAGGGCCATAAGGGGTGCACCCACATACTGAGACAATGGGGATGTTCTTTTGGGAACTCACCAAGGCCAGCTGGACTGGGTCTGAAAAAGCATGGGATAATACCGGCCTCACTGAACATAACGGACAATGAGGACTGCAGAGAAGTCAAGAACAATGGTACTGGGTTTTGATCCTACTGCACATACTGGCTTTGTGGGAGCCTAGGCAGTTTGGATGTTCACCTTACTAGACCTGGATGGAGGTGGGAGGTCCTTGGACTCCCCACAGGGCAGGGAACCCTGACTGCTCTTAGGGCTGATGAGAGAGGGGGAGTTGATTGGGGGACGGGGAGGGATATGGGAGGTGGTGGCGGGGAAGAGACAGAAATCTTTAATAAATAAATAAATTAATAAAAAATTAAAAAAAGAAAACTGATGGAAACAGGTACACTAGATAAGTAAGTACTGACTAAAAGAAAGCTCAGTTGGAAGATAAATTGTGTCATAAGATAAAGGACATGATTAATCACAATTAGAATCCTAAAATGATGGCAGGTTCAAGTTAACCAGGAAAAACATAGTAACTATAAAATTATATCCATTTTAAAAATGTCATACACATCCTTATGTATCATGTTTATATACATAGTTGGCTTCTTGGGACTGAATTTTACTTTGTAACCCAGGCTCACCTGACAAAAACCTTCCCTCAACCTCTGTAGTATGAGGATTATGGGAATTAACTGCCATATCCAGCCTTACACTCATGCACTACATGTACACAAGTGTGTGCATATGCAAATTCATATGCAAGTTAAACTAAGAGCCTTGCTTGTTCTTCTCAAAGGACATGTGACACACATAAAAGCATCATGGAAGTATATTAAAGACCCAAGTTCGGTTTCTACCTTCACTGTGGACTCTCTTAAAAGGGAGTTCCACAGCTTCCGTGTATTTGGATAGAGCCCCATACAGCCATCACTCTAGTTTTACAAACAGATGCAGCACACATAAAATGTAATGGACTGGACAAGAATAACCTGGTTTTGTAGCCAGGAAAAGCAAGTTATAGAAAAAAAATGACTTTTGGTAAATAGGTTTAGGAATGCATAATTGAAGCTTAATCTATGATAACAGCCACCTATGCTGTACTACAACATAAGGTATGATTCAGGCAGAAAGAAGAAACAATGTTTGTATTTCAAATAATCCTTCTGAATAACTTGCGAGTCCTGGATTCTCTCCATCTGCAAAACAGACATACTCTAGTCTATATTCTGTTCTTCAGGTTTTACATAGAGCATGATGTATACATGACACATGTGCCCATATTTATTTCAGCAGACCTGCAGATATACCCATAAACATGTAACACACATCAGACATAGAAACTCTTAAACTCTGTCTCCTAAATTCACCTAGGAATTTTTGTTAGTTGTCCATACCAATTTAATCAGAATTTTGAGAGCAATACTTAATATATATGGTTTTCAAGCCCCCCTAATTCAAAGTAGAACCAAGTTTAAGAGATTAGAGTTGAGTATTGCAAATCATACTACCCATGCAAATCATTTTTTAATTTATTGTTTTTATGTGTATGAGTATTTTGCTTGCATGTAACTCTGTGTACCACATGGGTGCCTGGGCCCTAAGGAGGTGTCAGATCCCCTGAAACTGGATTTACAGATATTATGAGCAGCCATGTGAAATGCTGAGAGTTGAACCCGGGTTATCTATAACAACAGCCAGTGTTCTTAATTGCATAGTCACCTCTCCAGTCCCAAAGCAAATCATTTTTGAGCTTAAAATGTGGACTTTGATCCAATAGGTTGGGTAAGGCAGGGGGTAAATAGTCTATAGTTCTTATGTGTTCCCAGGTAAGATTGATATTGCCCAAATATGAACCAGCTAATATAGAACACAAGAAATCTTAAATACTATCTGCAAGAGACTATAGAAGAATAAAAATTTTAAAAATATATTCATATAACACATTGATTGTTGAAGGAGGACCTCTTGTTTGTTCCTGGCTGCTCAACAGCTCAACCTAGAAATAATCACACAGAAACTGTATTAATTAAATCACTGCTTGGCCTATTAGCTCTAACTTCTTATCAGCTAGCTCTTACATATTAATTTAACCCATTTCTAGTAATATGTGTATTGCCACATGGCTATGGCTTACCAGGTAAAGTTCTGTCTGGCTCTGGCAGGGCTACATGGCTTCTCTCTAACTCCTCTTTCTTTATCCCAGCAGTTTTCTCCACCTATCTCTGTTCTATCCTATCAGGCCAAGCCAGTTTTCTTTATTCATTAATGGTAATCACAACACACAGAGGGGAATTCCACATCACCTCCCCTTTTCTGTTTAAATAAAAAGGAATGTTTTAACTTTAGCATAGTAAAATTACATATTGCAAAATAGATGTCAAGCAGGAAACTTTAACATAGTAAAATTACATATACCAAGCAAGAATTACAGTTACAATATTTATATCTACTTTATCTTTTATCATAACTAAGGAAAACTATAACTATAAATTCTTCAACTCCATCCAAGTCTGCAAAAGGATATAAGATTACCTAAATAAGCAGGAAGTACCATTATAAGCAACTTTCAAAACTCTAGAATTGGCAGAGACATCTCACTGCCTGGACAATCACCCAAAGTTCTTCTGTAACATTGGGGCATCTGTCTTCAGCCTATAGGCCCATAACATCTGGCAGACTTTTCCACAACGCAGGAAATTTCAAAGACAGTCCCACCTATATTGGCAGTTTATCAGTCACTTTTTTCTGTGTCCTGCAGAATGTCTGGCAGACTCCTTCATGAAGCAGGAACTCTGAAAGACGGTCTCACCTTTAGGCAAGTTCAGCAGTCAATTCTCTGTGGGTCCTGCATGTCCAGGTCATCAAGCAGCCCAAGCAAAGAGGAGTTTCTTGTCCAAATTGCTAACAGACACCATGAGGAGCCTCTCCAGTACCCATCATCCTCTTGAAATAGCTTGGTGTTACAAGGAGCAGATGTCTCACTGTCATGAAAAGTCCTAAGTTCTTAAACATTTTAAATGGCATATTCTGTAGCCTTTGAAAGGTTTGAAGAATACCTATCCATCTGATATACTTCTCTATGCATCTAGAAAATGTAACTAACATGACTACAAGCTTGAGCATTATAGATGATTATCTATTAACCTATACTTTTTAAATGTACATTACATTTTTAAATGAACTGCCTGATCGCAATACCTTAATCACGAGCAGAAATATGCATATAACAAATTGATCATAGATTTGTATCCTTAAACCAAGATTCATATCAATGCAAATATCTTATAGCATATCCCCCTTTAAATGTAAACAAATATTTTAAAACAATATTTGGGAATATGGGTGTAGTTCTCTCCAAACTGCTTCCTGCTGTTGATTGGGTAAAGTAATTTTTGAGGGGTTTTCAAGGCAACCTTTCAGGGGGTCTTGGTGCATAAAACCACATTAGTCTGGAAGGATTTCACAGGTTCTCATCCTCTGTGGAAACAAAAGAAGAACCTCTTTTCCAAAGCAACATATCCTTAGATCAATATTTTGAAATCAAGATACCTTTAAGATATATATATTGGTTTACCTTAGCAGTCCATACAATGAAATGTCTCTTTGTACTTATCTACAGTAAAAGAAAACACAATAATATATGTAATCCAGACTCTGTGAATTCTCCATCTTTACATGTCTTATTTGTTTTATTATCTTTACTCCTTTAATTTATGACTGTCTATACTATGTCTCTTTAAAGACTTTATTCTTTCTTTTTATAACTGTCTATATTCTTTTTCTTCTCTCTCCCAAGCCTACATACATTTTTAAACAAACTGTGTCTCATTTAGAGGTCTTTTATTTCTGAATCTGTCCTATTACATATCTGAAATTCTTTTCTGACCAGGTCTGCTTTTTAAAATGCTAAGTCCTTGTTATGAATTTAAGCAGTGTCATTGCTAGGGGTAATATGGCAATGCCTGCTTGCCCCATCCAGCCCAACATGGTAGAGAAGGTCCATTCACTGCCTCTGAACTGTGCACACCATCCTAGTTCCAAGTATCAGTGGGTCTATGTCAAGCCTTTACGCAGTTTGTAACATGCTGCTTATAAATCTCATTTAAATTCTTAGTCTCTTGAAAGAGCCAGAGATCATGCTGGCAGCATGGCCTAGGAAGCTACAGTTTTCTAAACAGTGTGGCTTTTTTTTCTGCTATAGTTGAATCGGGAAAACCTCTTGAAGGAGTCATGCCTCTGCCTGCTTCTAGCAAACAGAGCCCACCCAAGAAAATGCCACTACCAAACCATGCTTAACTCTGTTCTTTTGTGCCTAGGATTCCTTCCCAAACTCTAAGTTTTTAAGTGGATTTTAGTTGGCCATGTGGGCGTCAATTTGTTAAATAAAGGTCTCTTGTTTGTTTCCGGCTGCTCAACTGTTCAGCCCCAAAATAATCACACAGAAACTGTATTAATTAAATCATTGCTTAGCCTATTAGCTCTAACTTCTTATTGGCTAGCTCTTACATATTAATTTAACCCATTTCTAGTAATATGTGTATTGCCACGTGGCTGTGACTTACCAGGTAAAGTTCCATCTGGCTCTGGCAGAGCTACATGGTTTCTCTCACTCCTTCTTTCTGCCAGCATTCAGCTTAGTTTTCCTCACCTATCTCTATTCTACCCTATCAGGCCAGCCAGTTTTCTTTATTCATTAATGGTAATCACAGCATACAGAGGGGAATCCCACATCAATTGATAGAAAAAAACTAGCATAAAACCTTGTGACCATATGTGGATATTACCAACATATTGTATATAAAAGAAAGGTTGATTGACATAAATATTCTCTGTCCATCCCTTTATCTTCCTATGGATAAGGAGAGAGTGAGACTGGAAAGGTTAAGTGGAAAATAAAACAGGAAAAGGCAAAAGAGTAAAACTCTTAACAATTCAGTTCATAGGGAATTAAGTACTTGTGAAAATGATATTCAGCTTGTTTGGAAAATTGAAAAGAGTTATTAGGATGTTTATTTAAAATGCTACTCTTTGCACAATGCATTTGGGAATACAGTGTAATTAAAAAGAAAAAAATGAGAACTGGAGAGTAAGAGCACTTGGTGCTTTGGCAAAGGACCCAGGTTTGCTCCCAAGCATCTACATCACAGTTAACAATGATCTGTAACTCCATATATTGTATATAAAACTGGCCCCTTTGGATCCCAGGCACACAAATGGTATACATATATGCATGCAGGCAAACACACATACGTGTAAAATAAGATAATTTTAAAAAATGAGTCAATACGTGTTAGTGGTCTGAGAAATGTTTGGATGTATTTGCCAACAGATGAAAGAAACGACACTGACTTTGATAATAAAGAATCTCCAGCATCCAGCAAAGCTGAAGAAAAGCATTCCCTAGAGAGTTGCATACTCCACCCAATACTACCCAAAGGCCCATTCATTAGTTTAAATGCAGGTCCAATTACAATATCTGCAACAGATATTCTAAAATAATGTTTCAACATTGAATATCTACTCTGTGTAATTATTCAAAGGAACACATTAAATAAGACCCTTCCCCTTGCATCTATTTCTATTCATTACTAGATAAAGCCTCTCTGATAGCATTTTGGCTAGGAACTAATCTATGAGTATAGCAGAATATCATTAGGCGTTGGTACATTGGCATTCTTTTTTACTCCAGCTGTGTTTAATTCTCTTCTAAGTCCCTAGGCCATTAAGTTCCTGGGTCCTGGTACTACAGGCAGTGTCAGGGATGGTCTCACTATCATGACCTGAGTCTCAGACTGGACCAGCCATTGGTTGGCCACTCACAAATCTCTGCACCATTCTTGCCCTAGCACATCCCATAGGCAGGACAGACTGTAGGTCGAAGGTTATGTGGCTAGGTTGGTGTCCCACAGAACCAAACATTAGACCAAACTCAGAATTCTGCTAAAGAAAGGGTGAAAGAATTGTAATAATCCAAGGAATCAAGGACATCAAAAGAAAACCCACAGAATCAACTAACCTGGGTTCATAGGAGCTCACAGAGACTCAACCTACTAACAACCAGGACTGGAAAAACTGATGTTAGGGTGTAAAATAAATAAATAAATAAAGTTAAAATAAAAAAACTAAGACCCACCTCTTGACCTTAAGTGACTCATGAGTTTAGTAAGAGCAATGTGATGCCACTGATAGAAATTAGACCCTTTACTTTCTCCTGCTAGCTGGGAAAATTGGTCTTAAGCTTGCCAGTTTTTTTTCTGCCTCTAAAGAGTTTTACCAGCATCAGGAGGCCTTCTTTGAATCCTGCTGAGGTAATACCCTTGGAGGATAAGGGGAATAAGAAGATTAAAACAGGAAATTCTCCTGTTGTCTCCAGCTGCCCAGATTCTGACCTATTTCACACACAGCAAGGCCCCATTGCTGATGAGATACTGGTGGACAAGGTAATATGCAACTTGGTCCTTTCCCGGAGATAGCTATCTGGGCTGCAAATTCACAATGAAAGCAGATAATTTTTGTTTCAGGCAATTAGGGGGATGATAAAGAGGGAAGGGTGTTGAATTTGCAGTTAATTATTGCACAACAGGCCACGCTTTAAGCATTTAGTTCTCAACGTTGCTCTTAATAATTCCAGAATAAGAGATTCAGCTTGGTTTGGGATGCAGGAGAAAGAGAATGAGCAATCATAGGATTTGGGGGTTGAGAAATCAGGATAAGCATCCAGTTTTCATTAAGGTAGTTATTAGTCAATTTATTAGTCACCTGGTCTTTGCCCACTGCAGGTATGAACATTCTGTTATGGTGGGCAGGAGAGGAGGGTAAGCATGACTGTAACACATAGAAGCAAAGGACACTTTGCTTGTAGCCAGGAAGTTCATCCTAAATATTCTTATCAGATGAGAGCAACTAACTGTTCACATGTGGCCAAGCTATGTAGATTTGATTCTCTTACAATATTAGTGCTATATTTCATAGTCACAGACCAATACCACATGCAAATGAGCATAAGGTGTCTGTTCAAGAAAGATATGGTCCCACTCAGCTCTCAGGTCTCAATGAAAATTAAACCTACGTTTCTGCCCACAAAAAAAATAAATAAATAAATAAAAGACATAGATTCTGGATATGTCTTCATACGCATAAGAATCACAGATTGTGAAACTGTCTTAGTTATGCGACATTGCTGTGTGGCTTTGGCTTCTGTCAGTTTGACCATTATCTGTCTACAGGTGCTTCGCTTTATATTCCTCTATTTAGCATTCACTTGGTATACAAGATATGCACAATAACGGTTTTCACCAACTTATGGAAAAATTTTTAACTATTTAATAAAATATTTTTCTGATCTTAACTCTTTGTCCTTTTCTCCTGAGGCTCTTATCAGGTGTCACTTAGTATATTTGATTAGTGTCTTACAGTTTTCTGAAGCTCTTCTCATTTCAACTTTCTCTGCTGTCCTCTAGTTGAACAATTGTTGGTTTTTTGTTTTTTTTTTTTTCATTCACTGACCCGTCTATAGGCTGAATTCCTCTACTGAGACTTCTATAGAATTCCTTTATCTCAATTGCTGTGATTTTTTTAAACCCAGAGATTCCATTTAGTTATTTTAAAATAATTTCTATTTCCTTATTGAAAACTACAGTTCACTTTATTGTCATGCTTTCATTTAATTGTTTTAACCATAGCTTCATTTAATTATTTGAATATGGCAGCTACTTTTGGGGTGTTTGTCTACTAAGTCAAGTATGTTATATACATGGGATCAAGCTCTATGGACTATGTTGACATATACTTCCCCCTGAGTATAAAATATACTCTCTTGACTCTTTGTATGTCTCACAACTTTTGGTTGAAAGTGAGACCTTCATATAAACTCGTATATCAGGTCTTCACTCTCATTCTCTGTTCCATCTTCGAAGGTTGGTATTGCTGTTTCCTTTGTGTTATTACTTACTTTTCTTCAACCACTGTGAAATCTGTTTCTCTTAGGATACATAGACTGATAACTCTACTCATTACCTTTCTTCCTCCTCCATTTCTTCTCCTCCTCCCCTCTTTCCTTCTCTCATCTCATTCTTCCCACCCTCTGCTCTGTCCCCAATCTTTTGTCTTGCTTCCTGGGAATCACTTTTAGAACCTCCCAACTTAGTTTCTAGCAAATGATCAAATACCTTCAGGGACAGAATCTTCCACCCTCCACCAGTGGTTTAGTGTAGATAAGTAACTGTCCTAGGTATTGTCTAGCCTCTAGCAGAGTTAATGCTGTCTCAGCCAAGAATACACCTACTGTAGCCATTATGCAAGTGGCAGCTTGATTAAACATGTTTACCTGACATCCCTCATATTTACTGAAAGTATTGCCAAGCCTGGCCACCTCTTCAAATCTGCTCATTTTTTTTTATACTGGGGCAGCAAAGCTGCTGATCCTTGTCACTGGTTCCATCCTAGAAAACACTCTACGGCAGTGGAGCCTGCCAGACCTACAATGTATCAGGATTTTAAGCACATGTGCTGCTCAGATTGCTCTCTGACTTTAGCCAAATTCCAGATTGCTGAAATCAGTAGGTTTTGACTTTTGTTTTTGTTAATATTTGCATCCTGTGGACAGATGCTACTTCGTCACCTTTCCAATATCCTAAACATTTGTACTTTGGTCTTTCTACACATAGGAGACAAATATTTTTGTCTGTATGTTTGTTTATTTTTTAATATTTAACTGCTTCTTTTTTGCTTTAACATTTATTAATATTTGTTTGTTTGCTTTGTGTCAATCCCAGTTCCCCTTCCCTCCTCTCCTCCCGATCCAATCCCTCTCTCTTCTTCCCATCCCACTCCCCAATGACTCCTCAGAGAGGGTTAAGACCTCTCCTGGGAAGTCAACTAAGTCTGTCCCATCAGCTCATTGATGCAGGACCAAGGTGCCCAACCCCTTCTTCTACTCCCCAACTGTATCTAGGCTGTGCAAGGTATCTCTTTATAGAGAGTGGGCTCCACAAAGTCAGTTCATGGGCTCCACAAAGTCAGTTCATGGTCCCATTGCCTGTGGTGCCATATACTGCCCAAAGCCACACCAATGTCATCTATATTCAGGGGTCTTAGTTCAGTCTTATACAGTTTCCCCATTTGTCAGTCTGAAGTCAAGAATATTCCACTAGCTCAGATCAACTGATTCTTGGGTTTCCCCGTCATGGTCTTGACCCATTTGGGACAAAATATTTTAACAATATGTAGAATTCAGATTTCCAGTCCAGGGGTTTATCTTACCTCATTTTGTTATCTGCCTAAACATGAAGCAGGAGCCCCAATAGCTACAGAATCAAATCATGAGTTTATCAAGACAAAAATAGCATGCTGGGAGATAACACAAACATCTAAGTCCATCTTTGTGGATCTTTGTAATAGTAGTAAAATCCATAGTCTCAGCTTCCTATCTTAGAGTCACCTACAATGGGTAAGTCTTAAAGCCTCTTCCTAGCTCAAATTTCTTATTTATACAACCAAGACAAGGGGAAACAGCGTTCTTATTGTGTGTATTGAGATGATTATTTTCAAGTGCTTAATAAATAGTGGTGGCTATGACCATTGTTTTTTTTTTTTTCATAAGATATAAAACAGTGATTCTCAATGATGAGTTGGATGGTCTCCTCAAAAATAATGCATTCAAATTTTATTCTTTGGTGTGAATGTTTTCTCATTCAGAAATATGGCCCTTAGAGTGATAATGAAGTTAAGATAAAGTTGTTTTGAATTAGAGTTACCCTGGATTCTGTAGCTGATATCCTGTAGGGAGAGACAAGTTTGTACATAGTTCCACAGGGGGAACACTACAGAGGCAAATATTTCAGTCGGGTCGCAATCACCCGGGACTGCTAACAACCACTGAAAGTTACAAAGAAGAAGAAACTAATCCTCCCCAGAGTTTCTAGAGGTAGAAGAACTTCCAGAGGAAGAATGACCCTTGGCAATTTGATTTCAGACTCAGTTCTCCAAATTGTGACTGTACAAGAAAATGTTTCTGATATTGCAACTCTCCCAGACAATGAAAATATGTCATGACAACTCTAGAAAACTAGTAATACAATTTACTATTAAAAAATCACCTGGGGAACATCTGGAAAATGTGCATTTTCCGTTCTTATATGAGCAAAGTTTTGTTCATAATATATAAGAATTGGAAAGTGTGTTTTCTAACAATTTTTCAGATAACTATATTACAGCAGCAGAGTTGAGAATCATTGATATGTAATGCCACAAGCACTTACAGAGAGTTATATTTATTACTTGGTTTATATAGTTACATGCTAAGGTATGTATACCTTTACATAGAGACACAAATGTCTAAAAATTGGTGGCATAGTCCTTCACATTGGGAACTGCACACCGTTCTTTCCTCTCACCACATGGACCAAATGTGCTATGCCATAGTAGAAACTATCTGTTAAAATTAATGATGATTTAGTCACCAACTGAACTTAATATCAAAATTTCTTATAGGTGCCTTTAATGGACTATCTTATTTCTGTGGGTGATTCTTTTTTTATAGTAGTTTTAATGTTTTGGAAATTATAATTTAATTATACAATTTGCCATTTCCCTTTCCTTCCTCAAATTCCTCCCATGAACTCACTTTCAACCTCTCTGTAATTTATCAACTAGATTTTGTTATTGTTTACCCTTTTAGGACATTATGATTCATAGAGGTGAAATAATTTTTCAAGGTCACATAAGCATACCAGTTGTACACAGCAGGAAGATAAACAGCCTAATTCAAGAAGTAGGTCTCTCTAGAATGCCATTTCAAAGTTTCTGATTTTATTAGTGACATTTAAGGTGGAGAAGAGCCAAACCCTTTATGATTATGAAGAGCATAAAATGGAAATAAAATTTGTATAGAAAAATTTTTGGAGCAGAGTTTACAGCATACCTGGAGGCTACATAAAGAGATCAAAAAGTATATGAAGAAATGCAAAGAGAAACTGTCATGGACATGTGCCTGCCTAGGGGACCAGGACATCATCCCAAAGGAGTTTTCCCTGTGGGCTAAATAGACCCAAGTTCCAGAAGATGTGGCTGTGGTGGTAAGGTTGTTACTGTGACATGTCTGCAGTCTAATCGTGAGTTCTAGGCCCAAGTGAGAGACCTTGTCTTAAAAAACAAGCTACTTGTTACATGATAAAAAGACAACCAAAGTTGTCTTCTGGCCTAAACATGTACCTGCACATATGTGCACATGTACCCAAGCACTCCCACACATGCGTGAACATGTGAGTGTGCACATGTACACACACATACACACAAAGAGAGAGACAGACAGAGACAGAAAGACAGAGAAGAAAGAGAAGGGGGAAATAAAATAGCACCAAGTCAAGGAGATAGCTAAAATCTGGAAAACATTACATTATACAGAGTTACAATACCAGGGAAATTGGGGCCCTCTTCATTTAAGCCGTGGTGCTTAAGCCACTATGGAGGTCAGACACAGTCATGTGGTAGTTAGGAGATATGATTTAGATAAGGAGGGAAGTCCAAAGTGTTAGAAAAAGCATGCTTAGACCAAAGAATAGAAGAGAAAAAGAAAAAGGATATGCTTTCTTGAATAAGTCAGAAAAACAAGAAGACTTAGGAAGCTACATAGCTACACTCCATACAGACTGCTAGGCAGAGGGAATTCTGAGAAGTAGAGTACAGAATCTTTCTAAGGGGGCTAATCATGCTAAACATATATATATATGTTTAGCATGACTTATCATGAGCCTACCTTCCTAAAGGCAACCCTGCCTTCCTATAAGGCAGTTTTTTAGCACTTGACCCACACAACTAAACTAACTCTTAAAGGAGGAGACAATGGCATATCACTGCCTAGATCAGTGGTTCACAGCCTGTGGTTCACAACTCCGCTGGGACTCCTGTATCAGATATTTACATTATAATTCATACAGATACAAAGTAGCCACAAAGTAATTTTACGGTTGGGAGTAACCACAACACAAGAAACTGTATTAAAGGGTTTGCAGCATTAGGAATATTGAGAACCACTGACCTAGATATAAATTCCATTATTTACTGTAAGAGAAAAAAGATAGAAGATAGATAGATAGATAGATAGATAGATAGATAGATAGATAGATAGATAGATAGATAGATAGATATTCACTCTACTATTCCTGGACCACTAGAGCACCAGAGAATTTCAACCATAAGAGGGAGGATGAAGAGGCAGACCATGCCAGAGGTAACGATTTCTTTTTCTTCTCAAAGAACTCTTGGAAGACACTGAGTAATGGAGGTCACTCAAGAGATCAATATTGTGCTAATGAACATGGGAGACATTCCAGAAGGCTGATACACTCCACAGTCAGAGAGTAAGGTCACCTGAGGACAGATAAATAAGGCAGGCAGGCCCTTAAGTGAAGCACAATAGAATTCTTTGTGGAGATTTTCACCTTCCCTGCCTCCCTCCCTCCCACACCAACAACTATGGTTCCTGGAATAAATATTTGTAATTATATGACCCCTTATCCTTGACTACTATATATTAAAACAAATGTTGGTAACTGACTCAAATTCAGCCCAATACAAAATGCCATAAAACCTTAGCATTTTATCAACTGCCTTCAATGTTTCAACTAGAAGAAAATATAAACTAGAATATATAAATTGTGTGATAATAAGTTCTTGCCATATATATGAGAAAATGAAGTTAGTTAGTCTACGGAAGGGGAAATGATGCAAACAGTTCAAAGAGCTAACAAAGAAATAATCTGGAGACCCAACTGTTTCACACAGCGAAGCCGAGTAGTCTCCATTATTAGTCATGTATTTCTAGTAGATTACAGCTACCAATTGCTGCACATGGAGCAGATTAACTCAAAACTGGGGACCTTCCACAGCAAGTGTTTCCTTATGTCTCATGGTTTTGTAGAATTAGGGCAGAGCTTGTTTGGGTCAGTCTCCTGATCCCTGTCTTTGAGGTCGTTCAGTGGTGTCATTTAACTAGCAAATAGACTAGTTGGGAACAAGGGCATCATGGCTTTATTCCCTCTGTTAGTCAGTTTTTCACTGTACAACAAAATGTTTGTGATTGCAAATATATAAAGAAAATGATTCATTTATCTCACAATGCTTGAAGCTGAAAGTCTGAAATCAAATGTTGTTTGGTGATTACATGACTACCTGGTGAATAGCTTGATGGCTGGGGATAAGACTGAAGCCAGGGTCCGGAGAGGGCAGTCTTGTTCTTTTATAACAACCTGCTCTCAGAGAACTAACTAGGGCCCTAGAAATAATAGTCTTATATATGGCCTAGAAATATTGTACTAGAAATGTTAGTCTTTTTCAAAAGTGATGCCTCTGATGATCCAATCACATTCCAATAGGCTCCATCTCTTAATAGTCCTACCACCTCACAATACTGCCACATTAGGACCAAACTTCCAACACATGAGGGCTTGGCAGACAAACCCTATCAACCCATAAGTGTGGTACCATAGTTAGCTTACAAGAAGGCTTAGCTGAGACTATAACCTGACCATCTCTGTGTGGCTTCTGTTTTATGCCCACAAATCTCAGACCAGTTAGACTCCTTCTCTGGAGGCTATAGATTTCTCTAGAGCACATTCTAGGAGAAAAATAGAACCTGTCTATTCTGTGATATCCAGGAATGGTAACTCTTCTACACTATTATTAGGTAGATAAGTTTATAAGACCAATTCAATTCAAGAGAGTAGAAGTCAACTCTACCTCTCAATAAAGAGCACAAAGTAATTCTGTTATTTTTATTCTCTTTTTTTTCTGAGACGGGTTCCTGGAACTCACCAGGTAGACTAGGTTGATTTTGAACTTAAAGAGATTCACTTGCCTCTGCCTCCCAAGTGCTGGGATTAAAGGCGTGAGTCACCACCACCAGGCTCACTGTTATCTTTAATCCAGGACATTGTCCATAATGAGACTATGTTATACCTTTAGAGGAAATGCCCATTTTCAGTAAACTAGCTTGAGATGCTTTGGGTTACCTATACTTATCACATTAGTGCACTGAGTTATAAGGATACTGCTTCACACTGAGTTAGTACTTCAAAGGTGAATGAACTGAATTCCAGTCACTGACTGAGAAACCAGGTTAGGAAAACTTGTTTATGAGTGACTTTCTGGTTCAGGAAAAATCAAGGCTCGGATATAGACTTTAAAACTTTCTGGAACCCAGACTACTTCCTTTTCTTCTCCAGATTTTGACTTCCTTATCTGCAAATGAGCAAGAATAACAGGACCTACTACATACAGTGCTGGTAAGGAGACAAGATCATGTACACAAAACTATAGACAGTTATGGCACATAGAAATCATCCAATGACTGTCACTATTGCTATTTACATTTATTGTTATTAAAGTTTCAATTCATAAAAGAAAGATTACACTCTTTTTTTTTATTCTTTTTTACTTGAAATTTCCAACTGCTCCCCGTTTCCCATTTCCCTCCCCCTCCTCCCACATATTGCCCCCTCCCCCCGCTCCCCTCCCCCTATCCCCACCCCCTAGTCCACTCCCCCTCCCTCTCGATACTGAAGAGCAGTCCAAATTCCCTGCTCTACATGAAGACCAAGGTCCTCCCACTTCTATCTAGGTCCAGGAAGGTGAGCATCCAAACAGGCTACGCTCCCACAAAGCCAGTTCATGTATTAGGATCGAAACCTAGTGCCATTGTCCTTGGCTTCTCATCAGCCTTCACTGTCCGCCTTGTTCAGAGAGTCCAGTTTCAACCCATGCTTATTCAGTCCCAGTCCAGCTGGCCTTGGAGAGCTCCCAATAGATCAGTTCCACTGTCACAGTGGGTGGGAGCACCCCTCGTGGTCCTGATTTCCTTGCTCATGTTCTCCCTCCTTCTGCTCCTCATTTGGACCTTAAGAGCTCAGACGGTTGATCCAAATTGGGTCTCTGTCTCTCTCTCGATCCATCGCCAGATGAAAGTTCCTGTGCCATTCTCCTTGGCCTCTCGTCAGCTCTCATTGTCCACCACATTAAGAGAGTCCGGTTTTATCCCATGTTTTTTTCAGTAGCAGTCCAGCTGGCCTTGGTGAGCTCCCAATAGATCGGCCCCCCTGTCTCAGTGGTTGGGTGCACCCCTCATGGTCCTGACTTCCTTGTTCATGTTCTCTCTCCTTCTGCTCCTCATTATAACCTTGGGAGCTCAGTCCAGTGCTCCAGTGTGGGTCTCTGTCTCTATCTCCATCCATCGCTAGATGAAGGTTCTATGGCGATATGCAAGATATTCATCAGTATGATTATAGGATAGGTTCATTTCAGGTTCCCTATCCTCAGGTGCCCCAATGAACTAACTGGGGACATTGCCCTGGGTTTCTGGTAGCCATTCCAGGTTCAAGTCTCTTGCCAACCCTTAGGTGGCTCCCTTAACTAAGGTATGAGTTTCCCTGCTCCCCCATCCAACCTTCCTTTACCCCCAATCACCCCGATTCCCCCAGTTCCCCTCATCCTCTCCTTCACACTTTTCTCTCCCCATCTCCCCTCATCCCCATCCCACCCCACCCCCAAGATTCCCATTTTTTGCCCATCAATCTTGTCTATTTCCCATAGCTGGGAGGATATCTATATGTTTTTCCTTGGGTTTACCCTCTTGTTTAGCTTCTTTAGGATCACAAATTATAGACTCAGTGGCCCCTATCCATGGCTAGAAACCAATTATGAGTGAGTACATCCCATGATCTTCTTTTTGGGTCTGGGTTACCTCACTCAGGATCGTATTTTCTATTTCCATCCATTTGCATGCAAAATTCGAGAAGTCATTGTTTTTTACCGCAGAGTAGTACTCTAATGTATATATATTCCACACTTTCTTCATCCATTCTTCTATTGAAGGGCATCTAGGTTGCTTCCAGGTTCTGGCTATTACAAATAATGCTGCTATGAACATAGTTGGACAAATGCTTTTGTCATATGCTAGGGCATCTCTTGGGTATATTCCCAAGAGTGCTATTGCTGGGTCCAGGGGTAGGTTGATCCCAATTTTTCTGAGAAACCGCCACACTGATTTCCAAAGTGGTTGCACAAGTTTGCAGTCCCACCAGCAATGGATGAGGGTACCCCTTTCTCCACAACCTCTCCAGCAAAGGCTATCCTTGGTGTTTTTGATTTTAGCCATTCTGACAGGTGTAAAATGATATCTCAAAGTTGTTTTGATTTGCATTTCTCTGATCGCTAAGGAGGTTGAGCATGACCTTAAGTATCTTTTGGCCATTTTAACTTCTTCTGATGAGAATTCTCTGTTCAGTTCAGTGCCCCATTTTTGAAGGATCTCCCTTGCTCCTGGATTGGGAGGATCAACATAGTGAAAATGGCAATTCTACCAAGGGCAATCTATAGATTCAATGCAATCCCCATTAAAATCCCATCAAAATTCTTCACAGATCTTGAAAGGACAATAATCAACTTTATATGGAGAAACAAAAAACCCAGGATAGCCAAAACAATCTTATATAATAAAGGAACTTCTGGAGGCATTACCATCCCTGACTTCAAACTATATTACAGAGCTACAGTAATGAAAACAGTGTGGTACTGGCATAAAAACAGAGCAGTCGACCAATGGAATCGTATAGAAGACCCGGATTTTAACCCACAAACCTATGAACAACTAATTTTCAATAAAGGAGCTAAAAGTATACAATGGAAGAAAGAAAGCATCTTCAACAAATGGTGCTGGCACAATTGGATGTCAACCTGTAGAAGAATGAAAATAGACCCATATCTATCACCATGCACAAAACTCAAGTCCAAATGGATCAAAGACCTCAATATCAATCTGAACACACTGAACCTGATAGAAGAGAAAATGGGGAGTACCCTACAACATATGGGCACAGGAGATCGCTTCCTATGTATAACCCCAGCAGCACAGACATTAAGGGCAACATTGAATAAATGGGATCTCCTGAAACTGAGAAGCTTCTGTAAAGCAAAGGACACTGTCATTAAGACAAAAAGGCAGCCAACTGACTGGGAGAAGATCTTCACCAACCCCGCTACAGACAAAGGTCTGATCTCCAAAATATATAAAGAACTCAAGAAACTAGACTTTAAAAGGATAATTAACCCAATTAAAAAATGGGGAAAGATTACACTCTTGAGACTAAAACCAGCAGCAGGAACTCCTTAATGATAGAGAAATAATATAAGTTGTATCAAATAAAATCAGAGAATAGTCTGGAAACATTAGAATAAAGACTGTATTATATATTTGACAATCAGAAAATGTCCTAAAGTCAAGACTGGGTTCGCAACCCAAAACCAAGCTCCAGGAATCCAATCAAAGAGAGGGAGGAGGAAATACATGAGCAAGGAAGGTCAAGATCATGATGGGAAAATCTACAGAAATAGCTGAACCAAGCTCATGGGAACTCATGAACTATAGACTGACAGTTGTGGAACCTCCATAGGACCGAACTAGGCCCAACATTTGTGGTAGACAGTGTGAAGCCTGGACTATCTATGAGGCTCCTGGCAATAGGACCAGAATCTATCCCTGGTGTATGAGCTAGCTTTTTGGAGCCCATTCCCTATGGTGGGATGCCACACTCAACCGTAATGCAGTGGGGAGGGTTTTAGTCCTGCCACAACTTAGTGTGCCAGACTTTGTTGACTTCCCATGGGAGCCTTTACCAGTTGGGTGCAGTGTATGGCAGGGGAGAGCAGGAGGAGGCATAGGAGATAGAATGGAAAATGAAATAAAAATAATAAATTAAAATTTAAAAACTGGGCTTGCAAAATGATTTAAAGGATGGTTAGGCTTTCTAAAGGTAGACACGAAGTGAGAAGATTTAAGAGAGTTGAAAGAGAAGCAGTAAACACAAACAGGAAAGAATGATCTTGGGTAGTAGAAATCCTTATGGCAACTGTGGTTGGTAGAACTGCGAGAGGTGAAGTGAGAAGGCAATAGAGCCTTGAATTCTAAATTAGGGCAACTGGGATTGATATGTTCACTAAAAATAAGCTTTACCAATAACATTAATAACAGTATACAAAAGTGAAAAATGAAAGAAAAGAGACTCTTAACTTTTATGCCTAATATACTTGTGAGGCAAGCAAAACTGGAAGCTGGATGGTAACAGTAGAAAACAAATGCACGACAAGCATAAAGGAGATGATACACAGCAGCAGGACTAAAGAATCATGACCAATTCAAGCAAGGAAAAGGGGGTGCTAGGGGTATCTCTCATAGTTATGAATGGGGTAGGCAAAAATTGCTCCGGTGACGGAAATGTCAGCCTCTATGAAGGAGCCTTAATTGGAGCAAAAGGGAAGCTGGAATAAAGCGAAAGAAGCCTTGGGTGGAAGGCCAGAGAATGAAGATGGAGGAAATTAATAAAGTACAAGATAGAATTATTGGTTCAACCTTCAAAGGAGAAAATGCATAGTAGGAGCATGAATCATTCTGCCTAGAAGCATGGGCATTTACACACTTGAGTTAGGGCTTTAAAAATAATGGGCCATGTGGGATGTCATTTGTAATCCCAAGTCCCAGAGCCTGCATGATACGAGTTTCAAAAACACTTAACCACAAAGTGGGCTTCAAACTTAGGAGTTTAGTTATGAAATAAGGCATTCCCGCAGCCAAATCTCCACATTTGTTTACAGATACACTTTGAGAGTACACACACACACACACACACATTAACTGAATTTCTGTGTTACTGTTTCCCTCAGCAGTCCATGTGAAAGTATACCACATTAACATTCCCCACAGGGCCATTTAATCTAACATAGGTGAGGGCTTTGAGATACAGTGAGGTTCAATGTGATTACCACAACCCAGGGGTAGTTAGTTCTTGCAGATGTAGGATGAGCTGTCTGCTTCTATTTCCTGATGTTTTCTAAGCTAAGCCAAGTTAGGAGTCACCTTAAACTTCATCCAACATGGCATACACTCTACCATGTCATACAGGCACAGTACTATGTCTTCTTGGACTTGGAAGCAGTGACCTGGATTCTATGCCCACAGATTAAATCTGAATACCCTCAATTTAGATGCCTACTTGCCACAAGACATAACCTCTAATGTTCAATCAAGGCAGAGAGTATTCTTAATTCACCCATCTTTCCAGCTCCAATTCATTTTATAGTTTATTACCAAATAATCTTGCCTGAAAACGACAATAACTGTCTCTCTTGCCCAGGGAGATTATTTTACAGATGCTAAATGACCTTGCTTCTCTCCACATGTTTTCCAGTATCCACTGTATATTGTCTTGGTGAAAGAATTTCCAATGATCCTCCCTAAATTACTGAGTTCTGGTACTCTGTTTGTCCACAGTATAGAGTTGCTCATATCATGGTTGATTCTTTCCTTTTCTGTTAAATATTTCAGGAAATACTATCATAGACACATATGGGTATGTTTCTATCATGATTCTACAACTAGTCAAGTTGAAAATGAAGACTAACCACCAAGCTACCATAGTATAATATTTTGCTGTCTGCTCTCTGGCCCACTTCTGGCCTCTCAGGAAACCCAAGATACACAACCAGAATACGTCTCTCTAGAGTTTGAATCTTGACCTATGACCAGCATCAGAGGTAGCATTGAAAAAGACAGGTCCTTCCTGACAGGGCCCTCTGGTGACTAGTTAGCCTTGATTCCCTGTATCCTTTTTGGCCCTCCAGAATTTTGTTCCCAGGAAAGCCAAGGAAATGTGATTACCTTGAACCCACCCACCCCATCCTAGATGCCAAGGATCTCAGATTTCTAAGAAGAATTAGTTCTTACCTCTACCTAGGCCTTCCCAACATGAGAGCAGATTGTATCTTCCCGATCCGTGTTCCTAAACTACATAAAGTGGACCACAGGCTAGCATATTGTAAGAAAGGGTGGGAGTTCAGAGGACAACTAGCAAAAGCCAGTTTCTCCTTCCACCATGTGTGTGCTAGGGATCAAACCCAGGTCATCAGGATTAGTGGCAAGTGTCTTTCCTCACTGAACCACCTTCCTAGTCTATGTGTGAGTTTTGGATCGAAAGTATAAGAAAAAGGAAAAAAAATCTGCTAAAATCCTGGTCACGTTTATGTAGACTTTTTACTACTCCATTTTCAGCAGAATTGGTATTATATACATGCTTTTATGTCATTGTGCTTCATTGAATATAATTATTTCTCCATTATTTAAAATTATTAAGGAGCAGTACTTTTACTAATAGAATTTTGTATAGAGATTTCAAAGCAGATCTGACCAATTGCCAAGTTTACTCATTGGCATAAAGATTCAGATCAACGTGTAGACATACTTTTCTATATTTCTTATTAATGATATAAAAAATAGTCTCCCAGTAGAAATATTGTATGTTTTCACAATATTGTATATAGATAGTTTTAGAAAGTCATCTTTAGGAAAGATTTTATCAATTTGCACTATAGCCAGCAGCTCCTGAAACATCGGATTTTCCTATACCTCCACTATTGGTTTTTGTTTTTTGTCCATCAGATGCCCTTTTGGGCTATTGTTAGCTATACTTGCTAACCCAAAGGGGAAACACACACACACACACACACAAAAAAAAAAAAAAAAAAAAAAAAAACACCTCCCTTAATGACCCCCCACTGAGAAGATGAGGCTTTATGGTCAATTTAGAAGAGAGTAAAGAAGCAGGAAGTTGAACTAATGCAGAAGGATATTCTCTCTTGCTCTTCTTCCCTTTGGAATTACTTAATCATCATCATCATCTTTTTTCACTTAAAGAGCTTGTTTTTCTTCTGGGAATCCTAAGGACAACTTTCTTTCCATTATGGAAGCAAACAAGAAATAAGGTGATATTTAAGCAAATACTCAGTACAGCCTAATCTAAATTAAAGATGTGTCAGTGCTCAAAATTGTCTCAAGACAGTTCAGCCGATGTATGAAATACAGAACAGTTGGAACCAAAGGCTAAAAAGTAACTCTGGGCATCACCCTCTGCAGATGAAAGAGGTGAGGGATTAACACTTTTATGAGCTTCTTGAAGTGCACCATCATGGCTTGTGATCTTACTGCCAGAGAACTAATGCACTTAACTTTTAGCCAGAGAAAACCTGAGATTTGTTTATCTTACGAGCTTACAAGATGTGGATATTTCTCATAGAGACCTGAGAAGGACAGCTCAGCCTATTTAGCTCTGTAGAAATGCCAAGCTAAGTAGTTTCCTAGAAATGTTGTCTTCTGAAAAATGTCAAAGGTCAAATGTAAGGTGTGTGGGAAGAGAAGCAACCCAGGAAAATCAAATATGCCTATTTTGGGGTGGCTAAAAATATAAGGAAGTTTTCATGAGAGCTGATGATAAGCCAACGAATAAACCAGAGTTCAGGAAGAAACCTTCCTGGCATTGACCATCAGAAATCCCATGCTCATAGGGGGAACTCACTAGAAAGTTGTCTCAAAAATATCACTTTGTGGAAGAAAGAGCTACTGGTTTCTCCTCACAAAACTCTTAATAATGAAGTCTTTCTATTGTAACATTTATCTAGAGACTTCCTAATGCTACACCTCCATCACCCAGCACTGAGATACATCCAGGCATTTGATACTAATCTGCAGATGGTTTAAAATTCAATCTGTGTATTTTAAGGACATCCCTACTCATCTCTCCTACTCTTTTATCTCTAACATTTTTAGCTATGATGGGGACACAGATTTATTTCTTTGTATAAACTAGACTGTCTGAGCGTTTTGAAAGCAAGTTCTCAGCCTTTGTTTCAAAATATAGAAGATATTTTGAAAACCTCAAAGATCTGTTTACCAAGAATAGCAGAGGAATTCTGTATATATAGTATGCATTTATCACTCTCAAAAAGATAGACACTTGGAAAGTGCCTTTGCAGTCTTTTTAAACCAGAAGCAATCTGGACTCTAGGGAAGAACTCAAGATATAACACTGATGTCTGGTTGGAATCCCCCTCCTTTATTATATTTTTAAATTCATCTTGAAACTCTCTCAGAAAGACAAAAGCATCATGAGAAAATGTTCTGAGCTATAACAGACCAAGTGAAGAAACCCTATGGTACTCCCTTCAGGTAAGTTTGTCACTAGCTCCAACCTCAATGGCAGACAACATCAACAGCCCATAGTGGTTTATATTTCTTTCTTAAAGAACAAATATGGGGAGAAGGAGAGACACCTAGATAGATAAAGCACCCACTGTATAAGCATGAGGACCTGGACTGGATAGCACAACACACATAAAAAGGAGGCATAGTTGTATATGCCGGTAAACTCAGAGATGGGAGAGAGGCAATAAGGGGTCCCCCTGAAGCTCATTGGCCAGCTGGTATAGGTGAATGAATGAATTTTAGCTTCAGTGAGATTCTGTCTCAAAGAATAAAAGTAGAGAGTGATTGTGGAAAAGCAATCAACATCAGCCTCTGGTGTGCACATGCATTAAGTACATACATGCACATACAATCACAGGTGTAAACACTCACACAAATAATTGTACACTACATGTATATATACAGTATATATGCATTGTAGCAGAGATGGTAGGATACTGATGGTGTCTGCTAATATCTAGTCTTAGGGAAAAGAAAACAAAATGCGATTGACAGATTTACATATCTCAGAAAACATGTGTGACGTTACAGAGAAACATGAGCAGTACTACCAATATTTGTATACATTACAATCTCAAGTTTTCAAGCTGAATGTATGAGATATGTGTGTATGTGCATGCATGCATGTGTGCGTGCGTGCGTGCGTGCGTGCGCGTGCGTGTGTGTGTGTGTGTGTACTGAAGGGGGTAAGATTGGTAGAAGAAAGTCAGTTATTCCCTTTCAGTGCACATCCGATCCGGAAGCTAATCTTTGAAACTGCATTTGCCTTTATTCTTCTTGACTTAAGCTAATGGAATGAAAATAGTCTCTCAGAACACATCATTTCTTTTCCAATTTCACATAGCTGCAAACCCTTTATTAAGGAGAGCTGACCTTCCACACTCTAGTGAATGTGTTTGGTTCTCTTAATTTCTCCTGCAAGCAGATAACTGGCTCAATGTCACTTGCCATGCCTGGTCTAGGACACTGAGCATTTAATTATCCCTGTGTTCAACAAAACCATGCCTAGATGGGAAACAAGACGCTTTATCAAGTGGCCAGAAATACCAAAAGGATTTGTGATTTAATATCTGTGGGTGAAATTCTCAGTAGAGGAGGCAATGCATAACTTATATGTGGTTGGGTTTTTTTTTTTAAGATGCTTTGATCACCAACCATAAAAACAAACAAACAAACAAAAACAGGAGTAGGACTAGTGTTATAACAGTATTGTCATCGCTACAGCTGAGTACCATACTAGACCAAGTAGTTTGCACCTGCTTACCTAACTCTAACCATGTAAGCTCCTTCTTCCTCTTGAAGTTGCATTGGAAGCTTAAGCCAAGAAATCCGATCATGCTGTTTGCAACAAGGTTTAGAAACCTCTCATCTAAATTCTCTACACCTAAGCATCCTCGTCTACAAGATGAAGTTCAATGTCTACTTCACATGTAAGTAGGAAAGGATATAAAGAAAGTGCAATGTCTATTCTATTGTTTTACAGCTGGTACTTATTAGCTAGTCCCTGAATTAATTCTTGTTATTGTTTGAGAATAGATAATGTCCTCTGACGGTCCATTTGAAAGCTTCGTCTCATGCATTCCATTACGGTGAGAGAGAACTCATTGTGCTATTTGGAAGAAAATGATCCCCAAAGGGAATGGCACTGTTAGGAGATGTGGCTTCCTTGTAGGAAGTGTGTCACTGTGGAGGCAGGCTTTGAGGTCTCATATGTGTTCAAGTCACACCCAGTGTTTCAGACCAATTCTGGTTGCCTGTGAGTCAAGTTGTAAGAACTCTTAGCTTCCTCTCCCGCGCCATGTCTGCCTGCAGGCCACCATGTCTGTCATCCACAATTAAATGTTTTCATTTATACGAGTTGCTATGGGGGTTGGGGATTTAGCTTGGTGGTAGCAAGCATGAGGCCCAGGGTTTGGTCCTTGGCTTTGAAAAAAAAAAGAGTTGCCATGGTCATGATATTTTTTTTTCATTTCCATAGAAACCCTAACTAAGACACTGATTAATGCTTATGAAGCTGTTCTATCCAGAAAACTTCAGCTTGGACTTTGGAGGGAAACTCAGTCTTAACTGCTGTATAATCATCATTTCTTATGCATACGGATGGTTGCAGTCATACAACTGGCGAAGGATGCCAGAGAACCAAATCATAGCTTCTCCTGTTCAAGGGGCATAAGAAAAAGGCCCAAGAAGTACAATTCTTTTTAAACAAAGATTTGACTCTGCCAAATCATTACAATTGTATGCCCCCTCTTGTTTTCATCTGAAAACAAAAAGGGAAACCCCAAGCCACTGTAGAGCTTGTAATCCCTCTAACTTTCCAGGTCATTTCCTCAAGACGTCCTTAGCATCAGCAGTCACATCTACTCAAAGAATTTTCTCCCATTATGTGCATCAATGCCCCAAATTTGTGACACCTTTTAATAGCTGTTTTCTGATACCTCAGGAAGTGCACTTGTGTGAATTAGCTTTGCCACAGTCTTAGTTTTTGTCAAATCTGCAGCATTAAAAAATAGCCTCAATTTTTTTTTTCTTTTTTAAAATTTGAGGATAGATGTTCCGGGATGATGTCCATGAACCCTGTGGTAGTATTCTTTTTTTGTCAAATCTGCAGCATTAAAAAATAGCCTCAATTTTTTTTTCTTTTTTAAAATTTGAGGATAGATGTTCAGGGATGATGTCCATGAACCCTGTGGTAGTATTCTTTTTTTTTTTAATCCAAAGCTCCATATATCAGCTTCCACAAAGCAAATATTCTTAATAAAGTTATAATGACAAGATGCTTAAAGAATCAGATAAAAGGAGAACCAGAGTTGGTTCGATAACCAAGGTGGAAAAGTAGAGCCAGAAGCATGGGATTCTTTGTTTGTATCCTTCAGGTCTTCAGTTCAAATTGGTTCAAGTGAAAAAGAAATGGATTTTATGATCAGGGTCTCCCATGATGAGGTAGAGTCGTGACTCTCTGTCTCTCTCTCTCTGTCTCTCTCTCTCTGTCTGTCTCTCTCTCTCCGTGTGTGTGTGTGTGTGTGTGTGTACATATTTGGAGGTACATGTGTTGAGGAAGCTCGTGGAAGCCAGAGGATGAGCTTGTGGGTCAGGTGCTGTCCACTTTGCTTTTAGAGGTAGAAACTGTCACTAGTCTGAAACTCATTAAGAGACCAAATAACCCAGAGGATTCACCTATTTCTGACTCCTCAGCTCTGGGTTTGCAGATGTGTGGCAGCAGCCTCGGTCTTTTCTGTGTAGGCTCTGGGATTAAGCTTGAGTCCTCATGCTTATAAGGCAAGTACTTATATGACTGAACTATCTCCCCCATCACTGAAATGCAGTTTTTAATACAGGTGGAACCAAGGATCCTAAAGATACCAGTGGTCATCAGCTCAATGTTTAGTTTCTCTGTCTCTGACTCTCATAAAACGTGTGGAAATGTGTCTATCTATGCATGCATGTGTGCTATATTCCCCATCTTTCTGTGTGCCTATGCGTTTATTTCTGCATCATCTCTTTCTCTATGCATGTGTGTCCTTAGAGTTTTACCTCTACTCTCTCTCTCTCTCTCTCTCTCTCTCTCTCTCTCTCTCTTCATCTTTTTGTCTCCCCGCCTTTCCTTCCAGCTCCTCTGACATCATTCTGTAAATCTTTCTCAAATTGCCTTTTTCTAGCTGACTGCCCTGAACTCAGTTATAACCTCTGCTTTCTCCTTTTTAAATTTCATTTTCAGGTAGGTTTGTGCCATACTATATAAGACAGCTTCTTGACACTTCAAGTTTCTGTACTTCTTCCACCCAGTACCTCATCTTCCAGAAGTCAGGATGCACACCTAAAACTTACTCTCTTTGACCTCATGTGTGCTGCAACTACATGCATACACTTATTGACCACTTTAGTTGCATGCTGGTCCTTCCGGGAAGCGTTTTTTGATCCAATTGCACTGGAACCACTTGAGTGCACAGTAATAGTTCCCTCAGGGAACAGCCTGAGGCTCTGACGAGAGAGAGAGAGAGAGAGAGAGAGAGAGAGAGGGGGGGGGTACTGCTGGTAGATGGGCACAAATGATTCCTATCAGTACAACTTTTATTTTGTGGGACATATAGACCTCTGTATGTGGTATCTTTAAATATTCTCACTCCTTTAAAATTAAATCAAGAAAATATTTCATATATTACCTGAAATAATGCCAGAAGATAAGAAGTGAGCATAAAGAATATGGGCTCTCATGTCTTACACATATAAGCATCATGTACAGAAGACATTTATAAGAAAGCATCTTCTGCCTTTGCAGAAAGAGAATGACCAAGAAGAGGAACATCTAGGTCTACCATGTTGTTTCAGCCATGGTTTTTCTGTCCATTAAATGGCATAGTGTCAGTTGCACAGTTTGTAGAATTACTCCAGATGTTTCTCGCAGAAATGATTATCATAACTTTATATAATACCTGGGATCTATAGGTGACTTCTGTTTAACCAACAAGTTCATTTAGAGAAAATGTCCAGACAACCCTTAGGCTACTATGACAATTGTCACCCTCAATTAGGAGCACGGTGATGGAGATAGGGAGAAGCAATATCACCACAGTTGCTTCAGAAAGCCTCACATTTCTAATATGGTACATGCCAGAATACCCAGTCTCTACTCTGTCCATCACCTTCTGTTCATCTCTCACACAGAAACATAGGGACAGTAACATAAACCTGCTCCTGGATCTTAGGGGAACCCTTAGACCATGCTGTATCCAAGACATTGATTCTCTGGGCATTTTCAAAATATGGAGTATTGTGTTGAAAATAATGGGCTTTGGAGATGAGGCAACCTGGAGTCACGATTTTCCTTCAGTCTTTTGAACTCTCCATGTCTACCTTCTGCTGAAAACAAATCCCTACGAATAGAGATGCGGCACAGACATATTCACGAGATGCTCTTAGACCACCTTCTGCAAAACTGAGAATATGCTTTCCCCTTGCTCTAACAAGCATCTCCCTGGCATGTGTTGGTGCGTTCAATATGCTCAGTTCACCTCTCTGCAAATGTTTGTTTTGAAACTATTCTTGGTTATATATCAGCACCAGGTAACCTCTGCTTCTACTTCCAAATGCTCTTGTCTGAGATCTGTGTCTGAAAGCCATGCCTCACAGATGCCTCCTCTCATCCAGGCCAGGCTCACATTGTGTGGAAAGGGTCATGAAGTGCTTCGGAATGCATCAGTTCTCCTACCTGGACATCAGCCCATTCCTATGCTGTCACTCAGGTGACATATAAAAAGGTTATTAAGATATTTGAAGTGGGAACAAGTTGGGGATGTGATTAAAAGGAGAAATGGATGAGTCTGCAAGTTCAAAAGCCGGAGCCTCCACTTATTACATGGACTCACTCATAGGTGGTTTTTAAACAAAACACAAAAAAAGCCAGCCTACAAACCACAATCCCAGAGAACTTAGACAACAATGAGAACCCTAAGAGAGACTTACATAGATCTAATCTACATGGGAAGTAGAAAAAGACAAGATCTCTTGAGTAAATTGGGAGCATGGGGTCCTTGGGGGAGGGTTGAAGGGGGCAGGAGAGAGGTAGGGAGGGGAGCAGAGAAAAATGTAGAGCTCAATAAAAATCAATACAAAAATAAATAAATAAAAAGAATACAGAGAGTAACAACCCTGTCTTTGCATTACTGCTGTTCCACGTTAGTTAATTTCTGCTGCTCTTTTACTTAGAAACAGAATTTTAATTCCCATCTCTCCTCCTCTTTATTTATCCTCCCCATCTTTGCTCCCTGCTTCTTTTATTCTCTCCCTTCTCCTTTTATACTCTTCTGGTTTCATGGAGAACTCCCCATCCTTTCTGAATGTAGTTCCTCCCTCTTTTATTAGTCTGTAAGTTTCTGGAGGAGATGGCTCAATTTTTACTATTTTCCTATGGTCCATAAGTTCCTACTAAAGTCTGATTTTGAAATAAGGAGTTCTGTTTCAGCGGCACATTAGCTGTGTAGTATTAGACAAGTCGTTTGGATTTCCTCAGTTCATTTGTCAGGATAAAATGCTTAAATATTATAATTTTAAAGTATTCAATATAATGTGTATTCCAATGGAATTTCCTACCACGGACACCCTCCACCGTGTAAGGGCTCTCAACTCACAAGACCTTATCATGTAACTTCACTATGGATAATTGCTATAGCTTTAAAAAAAGGGGGGGGGGGTTGAACCAACGACAGCCAAAATTGAGCAATGACGCTGTGCGGGCTGAGGGGAAAAGCCATGGCAAAAGCAGTCAGAGAAATGCCTATTGCCAAGAACATCACAGCAAAGCCCCTCCCTGTCCTTCCCCAGAGGCTAAGTTCAGAGCACCTGGTGGATGTTTCCCTGGATTCTCTTGTATATTTCAGAAACTATTGACTTTCTGAGGTTTTATTGCTTTGTTTTTCTTTACTTTAACTAAATGTTTCCACAGTGTTTCCTCATTTCCCACTCTCTTCCTTTGCTGAGCATCTCTGTTGTCACTTGACCACCATATTTTATGTTGTTACGAGTAAAGGAGGCGACCTCTTTTCTTGGTTGTCTGAGGATTGCTTTGTTTTGATTTGGTTTGGTTTGGTTTGGGTTTTTACATTGTATCTCACTGTGTAGCCCAGTGTGACCTGGAAGTCACTATCATCCCACTTCAACTTCCAGGGGCTAGATTGGAGGCGTGTACCATCACATCGAGTTGAAGGCAAGTTTTTGACCCCAGACTGCCCCTCATCACTCCTCGCAGAACATAGCGGACAATGAGGACTACTGAGAACTCAAGAACAATGGCAATGGGTTTTTGATCCTACTGCACGTACTGGCTTTGTGGGAGCCTAGGCAGTTTGGATGCTCACCTTACTAGACCTGGATGGAGGTGGATGGGCCTTGGTCTTCACACAGGGCAGGGAACCCTGATTGCTCTTTGGGCTGACGACGGAGGGGGACTTTATAGGGGGAGGGGGAGGGAAAAGGGAGGCGGTGGCGGGGAGGAGGCAGAAATCTTAAATAAATAAATAAATATAAAATAAATAAAAAAAAGAGTAGAAATAGTCTGCTCAGTAAGCACAGCTCCCCCTACTGGGAGAAGAAAATTTGGGTCCTTTTGTGGCTCTGAAGAATCAAAGGAAAATAACAGGTATAAATGCTTTCCAATCTTCCCACGCTGCCAATTTGACTGGAATGTTAGGGAGAGCTTTTTCCTAAACAGGACACTAGTAACAGAAGACCTTCGCCCACAGTCACCTCCCCTGTCTCAGGAATCTCCTTTTTTAACCGAAAATATATCCCCTCATAGAGTACATTCCAACCACAGTTTCTCCTTCCTCCACTCCTCCCAGCTCCTGCGCACCCCTCCCTCTAGATCTATTCCCCCTCCATTTCCCCTTCAGAAAAGAGCAGGACTCCAAGAGACAGCAGCCAAACAGTACAAAACAAGATACAGTGAGACAAGGCAAAGGCCCTCATATTGAGGCCAGGCAAGATAACGCAATAGCAAGGAAAGAAGGAAAGAGTACCAGGAGAAGCAATAGAGTCCCACTGTTAAGGGTCTCACACACACACACCAAAAAAAAAAAAAATCAAGGTAACAGTCATAACACATGTAAAGGACCTAATATAGACCCATATAAGCTCCCTTGCTTCCTGCTTTAGTCTCTGTGAGTCCACATGAGCTTTGTTTAGTTGATTTGGTGTGCCATGTTCTTTTGGTATCATTCAACCCCTTTAACTCCTAGAATCTTCCCTGCCCCTCTTCTTCAGCGTTCACTGATCTCAGAGGGGAGACACAAAGGTTACCTCAAGTTTAGACTTTCTCTCTTTCTGCATAATGTCTTGCTGTGGTCTCTGCACCCACTCACATCTGCTACCAGAAGAAGCCTCTCTGATGATCACTGGTCTATGCATACAGCATAATATCATAAGGAATCATTTCATTGATTTTTGTTTTTAATGTTTGCTAGTCATTTTCAGTTCTACCCTAGGTCTCTGGACTATCAAGTTTCTGGTTTCTGGTCATCCAAGCAGTGTTCAACATAGGCTCTTAATTCTCAATTAACTTCCAATTGTTTAGAACTTGTCAATGTTCTAGCTTTAGAGCAATTTGTTCCATTTACTTAGCCTCACCTGTAATTTTCATTCTTGCCCATATAAGACATTTAGATAGATAGATAGATAGATAGATAGATAGATAGATAGATAGATAGATAGATAGATAGATGATAGATAGACAGATAGATAGATATAGATAAAGATATATATTGCCGAAAGGGTCCAAAGTCCTTAACTTACTTTCATCATTCTATTGTACCTATGTGAAACAGATAAACCAAAGAAGGTGTTAAGATGAAGAACAATGAAAGCAGGCATTTTCTAAGAGATAGCATTTTAAAAAAAAAAAAAGGAAACATATTAAGTGTTGTATCTGTCCACTGAAATACTCACAACCAATAAAAGAGATGGAAAATATGCTGAATTTGGCTTGAGAAAGCATGGACTAGATTCGGGTCCTGTGATTAGATCCTTTAGAATGAACAGTATTTACATGTTTGCATTATTGTATGACTGATTGTTTTGGGTTTGGTTTTGGTTTTGTTTGTTTGTTTGTTTGTTTTACCTCCAATATCATCCAATATCTGGCAAATGCAGATCACTTGTTTCTTTATAAAATCTCCCAAACCTTGTAGAAAAGTGCATTTTACTCATCTAAAGCTCCCTATCATCTTGAGAGCCTTTGGCTATTTATATGTTTTATCCTGTTCTTAACGCATGGGAGTTTAATCTTAATGACTATCTTGTGATAGTTTCACTGGATAATTCAAAAACTGATAAAAAGTCATGAGACAGTTTTTTATTGCTACTCAGGACAGTATAAGAAAAAATAAATTCAAGGTCAGAGAATATCCTTTTCTGTGGCTCTGAAGATGCATCAGCTTCTCTTGATCTTAGATTTTTGGGAAAACATCTCCCAACGTTATAATGACCCTTTGATGACATTCAAAAAGGACATTATTAACCTGAAAGAATGGGTCACAAGCTAAATGGATAGAAGCCTCAGTGTAAGAACAGGGGAAAGGCACTGAAGATATCTTCCATTTAGAATGCTGAGAATCAAGAGTGAAGATGACTCCAGTAAGTGACTGCACCTGCAAACACAAAAGCATCTCTCAGGAGAAGGTAAGACAGCATTGAACTTCTAATTAGGAAATTACCCAAATTATAAATCAAATTTGGCTTTTACTTTCGGATCTACCAAGTGGCAGGTGGGCAAAGAGACTATGGAGAATTATTTTCTCTTTCCTTAGTCTCAGAAAGGAAAAGGAAGCACATTGAATAGAATGAAACAATATAAGTCTGGAAGCAACTTTTGAGATCATTATCATAATGTGCACACAAATGGGTTAATGAAATCAAGTGTCAAATAGTGTAAAACACATTGGTGATCAGCTAGCTTTGATGACTGAGCTCAGATTTGAATTCAGGACCTTTGTCCATTCATCCACTGTTCTTGGAAATCTATGACCCTTTACATCTTGAAAGAAGAGTCTATGTTGGTTTATATTATTAGCAGAATCCTAAATAGCTAAATATTTAAATGGCATGTTGAAATTGGGTATCGTAGTGCATGCATGCAATCCCAGCACTTGGGAGGTAGACAGGAGAAACTTATTTCAAGATCATCCTCATCTACACAGCAAGTTCAAGACTAGCCTGGACTACATGATACCTTCTCCAAAAGTAAATTCATAAAGAGCATGTCAGTTTCATATTATAAATATCTAAACTCTAACAAGAACCTTGAAAATTGTTCCTCCCTGAGACATATATTCTCCTAATAATGTAGTTTGAGTCACTATGTCACATAGTCCACAGTCACTGTGGAGATTAACGTGTGTACTGCTTGGCTGTGCTAACGCTACTAAAGCCAGGAAATTTGCTACTGAATTTACATTGTAGGAGTCAGATCGGGGATGCCAAATATCAACAGAGGACAGGGTCATCAAATCATTTCCTAAGGAAACACAAAAAATCCTTGGAAATCATCCATCCGTTCCCCTCAGAAGATATTGCAATTAGAAGAGATAATACTAATCCTGAGCATATCCAGCCCAGATTGCATTTGCTCCCATTTTGGAACAGATTGCTCCTCTTCAGCTGAGCGACAGATGAAGTGGCAAATTAGCTTGTATTCAAGAGTAGTGTTGTATGAAAAATATGTATCTTTAAACACTAAACACTTAGCAGAGTGGACACTTTACCATGAGAAATGCAAGCAAACTTATTACCAACAGAAGAGTGGTTCCATGACTCCCATACATTGCTTTCCTGTTGATGAGATAAGACACTCTGACCAAAAGCAATTTAAGGAAGAAAAGGTTTATTTTGGCTTATGGCTCCAAAGGGATGGAGCCTATCATGATGGGGATACATGGCATGGTAAGAGGAAATGTTTAATCTCTTCCTATTTCCTTTGCCTGTCCATGATTTGCTGAACCCTGTACTTAAAGTCACCAAAATGTAAATGTATGCTGGGACCTGACTGAACTTATCTGTAAATTTAGCCAAGTTTGTCATTGTAGGTAGCTGTCTCAGCATCATGTATACTGATTTACGCAGAAGTTCCACCTATGAGTTTATATGTTTCCATGTTAACCATATTCATCATTGAAGAAATTGTGTGGTTAAAAAAAATGTATAAGGTGACAAAATTGGAAGACATAAGAACTACTAATAGGTCCTCATCCTGGTCCTACTATTAGCTAGTTGAGAGTCCCTGAAAAGTTTGTCCAATCTCTCATTCTCAGATTCTTCCCCTTCAAAGAGATATCTTGGACAAGACAAGAAACAGTTGGACTATGGATCCTAAAATTCAGAGTTTACAAGACTATTTTCTGTGCACACTGAGGCTTCAGTTATCAACGAACACAGTGGGTTGAAGGTTTATCTCAGTGCTCAAATGTGTGCTTGGCAGGCACAGGCCTGAATTCAGTTCTCAGCTCTAGACATTCAGAAAAGAACAAAAGAGAACATAAGACAAATCATTGCTAAAATTGTGCTCAACCTTCTTCCCCTTCCCTCTCTGCTTTGCCTTCATCTCCTTCATTTCCTAGTCTCCTGTCACTTTCCATCCTCTCTCTTTCCCCCTCTTCTTTCCTTCCTTTCTGGGAAACCAAAATTAGGTGCCCATGTGTGCATGCCCTAAAGAAGGAGATTGGGTCATACTATTGCTCATACATTGAAATGTCTTTACCCTTTATTTAGTTTAAAATCAGTGAAATAAGTCTAGTCTGATACTGTTATTGCAAAGTATTTCAGTGTGAAGTTTCCTTAGAAAATTGTCTCATATATCACTTTAGACAAGCAAAAGTACCTTTTTTAGGTTCTAGTAGTAAGTCACATTCTAAACATTGTAAATTATTGAAGTTTTCTGAAGCTCACTATGCTCCTGTACTTTATTTTTGTATTTCAAAAGAGAAGATTGTTTTATTTTTTTATTGATTTTTATTGAGCTCTCCATTTTTCTCTGCTCCCCTCAAAGAAAGGGAGTCTGGCAGTGATGATACACGCCTTTTATCCCAGCATTTGGGAGGCAGAGGCAGGCAGATCTCTAGATCTCTATGAGTTTGAGGCCAGCCTGGTCTACAGAGTGAGTTCCAGGACAGGCTCCAAAGCTACAGAGAAACCCTGTCTCGAAAAAAAAAGGGGGGGGGTAGCCTAAAACTTCGAGAATCCTTTTCCAGGCCACATGTAATCTTTCTTCCTGCATACTCCATTCAGCCCACATGCCAAGAGAGGAGGATGGTATGGAACTAGAAAGCCATAATTCACCACACAGCTTCATCACATACCACCTGTGTCATACTGGATGTTGAACATCACCAAAGAGATGCTGATTCTGCACCTATAATGTACATGATAATATTGTCCTCACAGTATTGTGGACAGAAAGAAAGAAGTAGCAGGACTCTTCCTTACCAGAGCCGTACTCAACCTGTTGGTAGACCCAAGATAGAAATGCATGAGAGCTGTTCAGATAGTGGGTATTTAATGTAATTACAGAGCCTGGGAAGGTGACTCAGAGTTAAAGAGGACTTCTGTTCCTACTACCCAAGTTGGATTCACAACACCCACATGGAGAGGTTCACAACTGCTTGTAATTCTAGCTCCAGAGGAATCAAATCCTCTGGCCTCTACAGGTACCTGCACTGACACACACACACACACACACATACACACTTTAAACAAACAACAACTGTATAATTATAAGCATAATACAAGAAATATCACTCACAGAAACTGTCATGTGCTAAGGAATGTGTTTATTAACTTTATCCAAGCCTTAGCAACAAAATGATCTCAAAATGTGTGCATGATGGCTTAAGTAAGAGAGGTTCATTTATTGTTCATCTAAGTGTGATTTCATAGTACAGCTTTTCCATATGTGGCAATCCTTACTCGACTTTCTCTCTCCTCATGTTTGTGTTGCCCATATTCAGCTAATAAAGAAAAGATGCAGAAATTACCCCTGCTTCCTGAAAGTCTTGGTCTAAAAGTCAGATATATGAGGCACCTTTTTCTTCAGTTGAGCCTAGAGAAACAGTCATAAGGAAGTCACTTCTCATAAATAACTCTGTGTCAAGGGTCATACTCAAATGCTAATGGACAAATGACCGCCTCAGCTACGATGACTTAACTCAATGGGTCACTTAAATCTATGAAATATAGTTGTCATTAAGAAATAATATTATCAATTATTAATATTAAGTCATTAAGAAAATTTGAAGTCAATTTTTAAGCAACCTCCAGGGTCCATTTACATGAATCTTAGTCTGGGGCTAGCCCTAACAATGTGTCTTGTGGGACATGGCTCAGATTCCTGAATAGTGTATTCTGTACACACAGCTTATTGCAACAACTATTCAGTTACATGCCAAATGTCCTATCATAGGCTCTTTTGGAAAGTCAGAACATCTAACTCTCTGGGTTCCCTGTTCCATCAGAGACACAAGTGTCTCAGCATTTACTCTTTGTAATATGGTGTGTGCTTTCCAGTAAAGTCCCTGCCATACCTTCTCTCTCTAATTTATTACTCCCCTGTTAGACTGCTTAACATCATTTACCAAAACTAGGTAGGATGGTTTTGTTCTTTTGTTTTTTTTTTTTTGTTTTTTTTTGTTTTTTGGTTTTTTTTTTTTCCTAAAACCTTTGCTATAAAAAGATAGCTTTAAATTATTTTCTTTGTTGACAAGGAGTATCAGCATTTTGCTGTAAGAAACTCCTAAGCCATGAGACAAAACAAATTACATATTCCTTTTTGAAACTGGCAAGAAGAGACTAATAATAGCCTTTGGCATATTGGAGCTTTGTACTTTACACTCCGCTCCTCACCTCGGATCATTATTCATTTCTGACTCACGAAGTCATCTAAATAAATTTTCCTGCAGCCAGACTCCTATGGGTTCACAATGAGCATTTCAGTACTGTAGAAACGGCTCTGTCTTTTCTCCTCGTTCCCTCCCTCCCTGGATTTATTCACGATCCACACTCCTCTTTCCATTCCAATAGTAGTTTTGTTTCTGTTAGCTCCACTCACCCGATCCATATATCAGCTATATGTCCACCAGGGCCTTGGGAAGCTTGGCTCTGTGTTCTTAAGATTAGATTTTGGTGAAGGAGTTGGAAAGCAGAGAAAAAGGGATTTAGAGAGTAGACAGACATTGGCAGGAAATCAAGAGAGCAGCATGAGCTGATATTCTCCACCCACTGAGACAGAACATCAGCTCCAGCTCTATAGTCTTATGCATGGTACCTTGAATGGTGGGATTGCCCAAGCACGGCAATCTCATTATTTAATGTGATACAATATTACATCTAACAATGGGGTTCTGCACTCCCATAGTAGTGACTAGTAGTATAAAAAATGCTCACAGGATTCTCATTTTTTAAATGTGTGTTTCTAAATTTGTATACAGCATGGTGTATGTGTATTATCTGCATACAGCATGATATGTGTGTATTATTTGCGTACAGCATGGTATGTGTGTATTATTTTCAAACAGCATGGTATGTGTGTATTATGTGCATACAGTGTGGTATGTGTGTATTATGTGCATACAGCATAGTATGTGAGTATTATTTGCATACAGTGAGATATGCAGACAACAAATACACTTAATCATACAATAAAAATACATAAATATTAAATATTTCTTATATGTTTTGGTTTCTAAGTCTTTAGCAGATGTATGGTTTGCCTTAATTCCTCAATTTCCCAGAATGCTGTTTTCCTCTGTTGTTTTGTCAGCTGAAGCTTTTAATTTGAGCAAGTCCCACTCACCTAATTTTGTTTTGTTGCTTGTACCTGTCATGTTACATTCCTGTACTCATTGTCACGTTCAAAGTCATGGAGGTTTTTCTCTTTGTTTTTCTCTACAAGTCTTAAAGTTCAAGGTCTTATATTTAAATACTTAATCAATTTTTCTCAGTGAAATACAGCGTCCCCTTAGAAAACTTTCTTCCTTTAAGATCAGAAGTAAGGTCAGAATGCCCATTTTAGCTACTTAGATCCAATGTATTTTACAATTTAGGCAAAGAAAGGAAAATCCATACAAATCATAAAGGAAAGAATAAAGCTATATATGTTTAAAGATGACATACAAATTCTAATGAACACACATATCCACATATATATTTATATATACACACACACACAACAAATATGCTAAATTTTTAGGGTCCCAAATCAACACACGCCAAGCAGTTATATTAAAATCATGTATCAAAAATTGATATACTATCAAAAATCTAAACGGAAGTTTATGGAAAATGTACTTAAAATAACATTAAAAGAATAAAACGGGCTGGAGAGATAGCTCAGTGGTTAAGAGCATTGCTTACTCTTCCAAAGGTCCTGAGTTTAATTCCTGGCAACCACATGGTGTCTCATAACCATCTGTAATGAGGTCTGGTGCACCTGCAGACATACAGACAGAATATTGTATACATAATAAATAGATAGATAGATAGATAGATAGATAGATAGATAGATAGATAGATATTTTTTAAAAAAATGAAACACTTGAGAATGAAATTAATCAAAAAGATGAATGACTTGAACACTGAAAATTTTAAATCATTATTATTCAAAATTGTAACAGATATAATGGAAAGACATCTCATATTCACAAGCTGAAGGACTTAGACTGCTCCAATGTCCATCCTATTGAAAGAGTCCTACAGATTCAATGCAATGCCGATCAATATTCCAATGACAACTTTTATAGAAAGAGATGATATAATCACACACTTTATGTTAAGCTAAAATGGGACACTGAAGACTCAAAATAAATTTGAGAGAAAAAAAAAGAGCAAAGCTAAAGCTGTCATCATCAATTCATAGTACGTGACATGATACTGGTGGCACATAATGATAATTCCAGCACTCAGTGAGTTACTGACATTGAAGTAAATGTATAGGGCAAGGGTACAGAACAGACAGCAGGGAAAGATGCCTACCTTTGACAACGCTATCAAGAATAGATCTCGCACAAAGAATAATCTCTCCAATACATGGTATAAGTGAAACTGCTTATCTAGTTGACTGAAAATATGATAAAGCTGAACTTACCTGCTCCTTCAGCATTATAATTCATCTTTTCTTTGTCCTTACAGTGTGTTTCCACTTTCAACTTCCCCAAGGACCTGTTTCTAATGAAACACTATGAAACTGACTCTCCCTTCACACAATTTAGCCTGTAGTTGGTCTCAGAGAACATTGGTCTGATAAAAATCAAAGACTCCTGAAAATTTCAATAGAACTTCCTACTTTTCCCTCTTTTCAAGATATTTGTGATACACCCTAACAGATCAAAATATTTGACTGTGTCTCTGTTTTTTAAAAAAGCAACAATCTTTTTAATGTGGTATCATAGTTCCCATATTTAATCTACTACAGAGTCTCACTCATGTCTCCTGTGTCTTGAATCTTGTAGGCAGGTTTGCTGGAATTAAACAGTCTCCAAGTTTAATATTCTGGAGGCAGTTTCCCACCATCATGGTGTTTTTTTAAATAAGTGACTTTCTGTTATTATTTGATTTTTATCCTCAGCTCTATAACACATATGTGAGCTGAATTATTGATTACAAGTCTTTGTCCCTTCCTCACTTCCTGTAGTCATGATTTCTGCCATGGTGCTTTTCAATTTTTCTCATAAATAATGAGTTATGTATAAAACATGCTACTTGCTTGGGCCAATGATAAATTAACAGACTTAACATGAGCTGCTGACCTAACATCTTCTTGAATATTGGCCATAATTATGGAAAAAATCCCACTAATCTGTGTCTCAGAAAAAGCAATAAAATTGTTATCCTTATTGTAATCCTAGCAAAAGAGACCAAAACAATTTCAATTAGAAGAAAACCTGCACAATCACCATAAGAATGGACTCTAATTTCATGTTTACCATATGCGAGGCTCTTAGTACTTTTCACTTGTTATTTTTCCTATATAATAAGAATCTTATGAGTAATGTTTTATTAGTCCACTAAATAAAATGACATAAGGAAGGGACAGAAAAGGTAGGTTACTTTCCTATGGTCACACAGTAATGAGAGCTGCAATACAACATGATCTTTTTCTCTCTCAAACACTTAATCCATAACTATTGTGTTCATTATCAGCACAAAATCAGAGTCTTCTTAGGGGGTGCAGTTAGACAACACCAATATCTAAGTCCTATCCAAACTGTATAAACTAGAACCTCTGTTGGTAAAGTCCCAGGCATCACAAAGGTCCCAGATGAACCTTTGATCACAGAGGAGTCATGGGGAGAACAAGACTATAGATAGAATCAAAGGCAAGTAGATGAGCCGGATCCAAGATTTCAGAAAGAGATGGGTAGCTCCCAGCAAAAGCAAAACTACCTACCAGGGACAGAAACCATATGGGATAAAACTTACCTGTGAGGTTGTTTTTATAAGTTCCTAAACCAGTTGGGAAAACGTTGACATTAACATACTGATAAAGATAATATCCCAATTGGAGAAAGATGTCTAGAATGGGCCACTGGGACCAAATTGACCCACACCAACACAAGCTAAAGCATCAACAGCAAAGAAGAACATGAGAAGTTTTCAGAGTTAGAGGCTCAAACCAACGACAGAGTCTGCCACCTTTCTCGGCCTGACTCTGCCATTCTGAAATAGTCCGAAGTAGAGTTGGCATCCCCTCCTCTCAGGTTCTCAATGGCCTTTGAGTCCTTTTGTTGGTTCCTGAGAACTACGAATTTTCCTTAGCTCCCCACAACAATAAGTTCACTCAGCTCTCTGAAGCAACTTGTCCTGTGGTGTATCAGCCTCCAAGTGGCATGGAGCTTATTAACAACATACCCTCTTGTAAAACCTTTCATTGAGGATAGATATAGGCTAATCAGTCTAGCCAGCATTTGGCAGACCCTGGGAAGCAATTGGCACAGTGCATGGGGAGCATGCCCTTTCTACCTTGTGTGAGAGTCAGAGAAAGGACCGAGAAGACTGCAGACACAAACTAAGCTCCAGCGAGGAGGGGTAAGTCTAGAGAATACGGTTGCTGAGGGCAAATGAGTCTCACGTCTCCCCAACTTGCGTAACTGTTCTTTAGATCTTTCTCTGTGAAGTCCAAAGGTATTGTGTTCAGCACTACTTGAAATAATTGACCTCATGTTCATTTGCATCTACCTTTCCGTGGACCCCTTCATCAGCAATGAAAGAAGATTTAGTACCTTATGTGTGCATGGTTTCTTGTACTGAAGTCTATGGCCAAGTACAGGACTCTCCAGCCTCTTTAAACTCCCAGAAGTGAGGCAAGAAAACTGGCATTGCCCCAACTAATGAGGTAAGCTGAAATTGAAATACAAAGGTATTAATATTTTAAAATACTAGTGCCGGAAGAAAAAAATCTCTGCTCACAGTAGTCTTTGCTAGAACTGGAACTATCAATTCAGTCAACATTTGTCTAAGTAGCCAATCTGCAAAGACCTCAGGCTTTATCCAGGTAGCCTAATATAGGTGAATACATCATAGCTGTCTTAAAATTATCTGTAGTCTAGAATGGTGATAGCACACGATGACATGAACAGTGATCCACAAGCAATGAGCTATGGAACAAACCGGTCCCCATGCCTGTTTGACAGAAACACAACCCCTTCTACTAAGGTGGCTTTTGTGCCAAAATAGCAGAGCAATACAACTGTGGCCAAATCTTTGTGGCTCATAAAGCCCAATGTATTTACTAGGTCTTTGCAGAAAAAAAAAGTGTGATGGTCTCTGATCTAGTCCAAAGAGGGCTAAATGAAATGAAGTGTGACACGCTTTATGATAGAATTCTGTGAGAGATGTAATAGCATAAGCTCCAATGAAGCCAGGAGTGAGTTCATAGAAAAGAAAATATCTTGGAACGTAGCCAAGCAGAAATGTAGGATGTAAGCATGACAGACATAAAGAAAAGTGTCTGTGAAATAATAGAGACAGGAAACAGTCCAGCTCCTCAGAAATTCTCCTGTAGCTGGGAATAGTTGGCACTTACATTGCGATGGGGGTTGAAGAGAGGAGTCAGCAGAAAAGGGACAGCAGGACCGCCTAGGAGGCCTTCATGTTCAAAGCTAGAGTTGCTGACTGTGGGCCCAAGAACCCTTTAACCTTTAAAGTGACAGATAAAGACTGGACTGAAGGGCAGGCGATGGTGGTGCACGCCTTTAATCCCAGCACTCGGGAGGCAGAGGCAGGCAGATCTCTGTGAGTTCGAGACCAGCCTGGTCTAACAGAGCTAGTTCCAGGACAGGCTCCAAAGCCACAGAGAAACCCTGTCTCGGAAAAAAAAAAGACTGAACTGAAAAGGAAATTATGTTTCGCTCTCAGACTGAGCAATGGTCCAGGAAAATTTGGGGTCTCACAATCATCGTATCATTGTTATAATGTAGCAGGAATTATAACTTCAACAAAGCAAATTCCATCTCTGTGACATGCATATAAAGCAATTCCTACCGTTGTAATAGTCAGAGCAGCTAGCACAATAAATAAAAGAAAGTGATGGTAAAGAATGGGAACCAATGAATAAGATATCTGGTTTACCTGGGGTTAGGGAAGCAGGCTGAAGAGAAAGCAGGTTCTCAGAAAGTAACATTGAAGACAAGGCCTGGTGGTTGAATAGACAGAAGCCAGGAAAAGAGCCAGTGTGTAAGGTGAGAACTCTGTCTTAACTTGCTCAGCTGAGTTGTTCCAAGACAACTCTCCACATTCTGGTGGAATTTCTGTGTTTGTAGTAAAAAGAATCATGTCCTTGAATATTTGGTCTCTAGTTGACATTGTGCAGTAGTGGGGACTTTAAGAGATACTAGGTCATTGAGGGTATCACCTTTTCCTCAGAAAAGATTCACCTTCCTTGTGTGAGTTAATTCTTACAAGACAGGACCCTCCCGATTCTCAGGCTTCCTGGTTTACCACACAGTCCCACCTCTCATAAACACTGTGATATCATCACCACACCTCCCCCTCAATAGAACCATGCATTTCAACACCCAGAACTGAGAACTTAACAAGCTTCTTTTCGCTCTACATTATTTATCCTTATCTATTTTGTTACAGCAATAGAAACTAGAATAAACCAAAGGGCCACGGGAATTGACTCCACCTGTAAAGCAGGAATCAGAATGATGCCCTCCTTGTGGGCATGCTCTAAGGACGAAATAAACAGAAGTACCTGAGGTACCTAACAAAGACTAGCTCAAACTAACCATGAAAGGGTGTCAACTGTCAATACCAGTATCTATCTTTTTCTTCAGGTCTTTAAAATGTTTTAGTCTCCTATTTCATCCTGTACTCCTCTAAAATTCTTGGACATAAAACAATCAGGCTCTATAAAAAATTAATTTTGGAACACAAGTACACCATTTTTGATCAGTGACTCTCTTAATCAAAATGAAATCAAACTTGATGAAATTTCCTTTCCCAGTGACTTTGACAATCCCTTTCTGATACCCCTAGCAAGTGGTTCTCCAGTAGCACTTGGATCATGCTAGTGATGGAGTAACTTGCTCCCTGAATGGACATCTAGGATCACAGGAATATTTTTCCATATTAATCAATTTAGTTTCCTAGAAAAGCTATATTTAGATTTAAGTTCTGTCTTCTGAGACACATTGGAGGTAACCTCCAATCCTTCCATGTGAGGACTCAAACCATCTGAGAAAATTCTCATGTGAATTCCAGGTGATAGATGGAGATCTTTCTATGCCAGGGCCCTACCTTCTCTCTAACATCAATAATTGTATCAGAAGACATACACTTTTCCATAAGTATGTATTCATCTCTTATTCATCACCCAGCACTGAGCAGTGTTTCTCACTCACAGTAACACATACCTATAATGCTTATTAATAAACACAGAGGGGGGATGCCTATCTCAAAGCAAAGTACTCTTTTAAAAGCAAAATAAAGTTGAATATGCCTATGGCCCACTTTATTCTGAACTCTTATGTGCATCAGTGGACATGCAAAAGTCAGTAAATATGTAGATTGCTGGGTCACACCGTCACAGAAGGAAATTTCATCAACCTAGAGATTATTTGAGCACCTGTTTTTGTTGGGTTTTTTTTGTTTGTTTGTTTTTTGTTTTTTGTTTTGTTTTGTTTTGTTTTGTTTTGTTTTTGTTTTGTTTTTCGAGACTGGGTTTCTCTATGTAACAGTCTTAGCTGTCCTGGAACTAGCTGGCCTCAAACTCTCAAAAATTCGCCTGCCTCTGCCTCTGTCTTTGTCTCCCGAGTGCTGGGATTAAAGGTGTGCGCCACTATCGCCTGCCTCAAGCACCTGTATTTTTTATCAGAATTCCAAGTCAAATGATTCAGAGATGTTCGAGGTACCTGAGCACCTGTATTTTTGTCAGGTACCTTGAACATCTCTGGATCATTTCATTTGGAATTCAGATAATAAGAAGCACTCTTTAGGAATTCCAGATATCAAGTAACTTTAACTGCACCTAATATATGGAAATGCTCCCCATATTTCAGTTATTCTCATCTAGGCCTTTCCATTTGCTCTCTTATCATTTCTTTCTCCTTGAAACATTTTTTTTCTGAGTTACCCAGCCACAGCTTCCCTCTCATGCTGAGAGATAAGTATGCCCCATCTATTACATTCTTTTCGGGCTTCCTAGGGAGATAATTAGGCATTGCAATTGATTGCAATTTATTAATCAGAGCAGGATGTTACAGAGTTTGGGAGGAAAATCAGAGTCTAGTATAAATGCAAGACAAGTATCCCAATGACAAGGAAATAAGACAAAAATAACAACAAAATCAAATGGCATTTTGAGCTGTTGCCCTATTATATACCGGAACAGTCTAATCTATTAAGTACAGATATTTAAACTTCTCTGACCTGTAACGATGGCCAGACATGTGTCTCATTCACTAAATATTTGTTGAATATTTATTATATATTGGGTACTGTCCTTGGTCATAAGAATGCACTATTAAATAAGAATAAATTCTAGTCTTAAAGAAAGATTGATTTTAAAAACAAACTTGTTAATACACATACTCATAGATTATAGGTTATTTTATGCTACATAACACATAAATAAATTTGCCCAATGCAGTAGAAATGGAAGGAAGAAAGAGGACTGATCAGGCCTGATGTTACAAAGGATGGCTGGAGAAAGACTATCCAAGTAGTTAACATTTCTGAAAACTTCTAAGTCATGGAGTATGTTTTCTGAAGACCTCATAAAAAGACACTTCAAGAAGAGGAAACAGCCGTGTTAAAGGTTTCGGTGGCCATCAAAGTGGATATGTACAGTCTATAAGTTGTAGAAACATCAGAAAGGCTTGGATGATGGAGCAGAGTATGTGAGGTAAAGCGAAGTAGGTCCTATGTAATTCCACAGGTGGAAGTACTAGAAGAGGCTCTCGGGAGGGGGGGGGGTAGCAGTGTTCCCAGGATGTTAGAGCAGCAACAGTCTGGGCAACCATAGCCTATTCGTGACACAAACAGGCAGCCATCAACTCTGAGAAGCTAGCAGACACTCCCTTTAAGGAGAAAACTAGTGCCCAGGTTCTCTGAGAGGCAGAAATTTGGCCTTGTCTTTCTTTGTTTCTGCTGTTCTTGTCTAAAAAGAAAGAAGCTGAAGATATTCCCAAAGTTAATCTTGTGGGAATCAGATTCCCACAATATTTGCTCACCTATAACACAAGGGAGTGATAAATGATGTTCAGAACTTTAGCAAATTTAACTTATCCTTCCTTCTTAGTTCTCAACCACTCAAAAAAAGAATGATACCATAGTAACACAAAGTAACTCTCAGAATTACTTTTCCTTCCCTCTCCCATAACCACTAATCAAATAACAAAATATTTTAGCTGAGTTGCACATTTGGAAGTGGAAGGGGATAGCTCCACATAGAGCAGTGTGGAGAATAAGCTACATGGTCAAGAGCGTTGTTAAAACTAACATCAACCTCACTGTCAATCCATGAGGGAAAATGTCATAGCTGGCTGAGACTCTAATACTAATTGATACCAGCAACCAAATGCCAGAGCACACTTAGAAACTCTGAAGAGCAAGATTGGCATTCAAGACCTCAGTAGCATCTCAGACACCACCAATAGTAGGAAAAGTGATGCGCTTATTCTGGAGAATGAACAAAAACTCCTAGTTATCCACTACCCAAAGCAAAATGTGAGCCTTTGCAAAAAAAAAAAAAAAAAAAAAAAAAAAACAAAAAAAAAAAAAAAAAAAAAAACAACAACAAAACTTGAGCATAGCTAATGCCTGTCTAAACTTTTAGAGCGTTCTGTAATTTACATGCAGTCACCAACCAAAACAAAACTTACATAGTGTTTGAGCATATCTTCAGACCAAAATTTAGCCTTTAAAATGAGATAACACCAGAGTAAAAATACCACTCCCTAAGAGAGATTTCAGAGGAAGACAAAAAACAGTTGAGAAGGAAAAAAAATTACCTGAGTGGAGATGCTAGTGGTTACAAGAAGAAATGGGAAAATCAAGACATGTCATTGAATAAATTAATAATAATAGGCACATCTCTTATGATTAGAGAAATGAGAATGTAGAATGTTATGTAAATTATGTAAGATATCACAATTTAAGAAAACCATGAAAATTAAAAACCTATTCACAATTAAAAAAATCAATAGGAATAATCTCTAAATGAATCCAGAAGTTGACTTTAGCAAAGGCTTTGAATGAATATATAAAAACATATTTATCGCCTTGGACCTCCCACAGGGCAGAGAAACCTGCTTGCTCTTTGGGCTGAGGAGGAAGGAAGACTTGATTGGGGGAGGGGGAGGGAATGGGAGGTGGTGGCGGGGAAGAGGCAGAAATCTTTAATAATTAAATAAATTAATTAATAAAAAAGACAGAAAAAAAACATATTTAAAGTATTAAACTATACCTAAAAGTTATAAGAAAATATGACAATGAGTGACCAAATACACAAAGTCAGAAAAGTGATAGAAAATACAAAAAGGAACAAAATTAAAAGTATTAAATCTGCAAAAAATAGCACATAGTCAGCTCTGAAAGCAAGGTACATTATACATATTGAACATGTTCCATTTAGGAACATATATGTATTTACATATATACATATATGTTACATATATATATATATATACAAGAGCAATTAGTGAAAAAAGAGGCCGTGAATGTATAGGAGAGATGGGAAAGGTATATGGGAGTGTTTTGAGAGAGGAAAGAAAAGAGAAAAAGGCTAAATTATTGAATTAAATTATATTTCATTAAATTAAAATCTTAAAAAAATAGAGAGTCAACAGAACATTGGGAGTGATGAAATAAAGAATCAGTAAATATGATAGTAAATGGAGATTGTAAAATCTAAAAAACAAGCTAAAACATGAAGAAAATCGGAAGTGCCTAAGAGATTTGGAAAAATAAAGTACTGAGATTACACAAGTGGAAATAGAAAAAATGGAAAACAGAGAACGAAAAATAGAGTAAAAAGATAAAGAAATTAGTCAAATAAATCATGATTGGAAATTTCCAAAATTTATGAAAACTATACATTCAAAATGTACAAGCCCCAGGTCTGATTTTTAAATGATCAACTTCAAACACATTATGTCTTTGCTGCTAAAATTCAAAAACAAAAGTCTGGACTATAGAAATGGCTATGTTTTCTCTAAAATTAAAAAAAATGGAATTCATAAGCACCTATTCAATATATGGGAAAAAATCCAGCAAATAAGTCAGTATCCTCCAAAGTTACTTTCAGAAAAAGAGAGAATAAAAACTTTCTTAGAACAGCATATGGAGAGAATTTGTGCCTCAAGCATAGACAAACTCTCAAAGGAAATCCAGTAAGTAGTAGAATGGATCTGACCCCAGTGAGCAATTCAAAGTTATATAAATAAAGAACATGATAAAAATAACTCAGTAGGTATGTACAAAATAAGGATACACTTGTCCTTTCCTCTTTAACTGTTAAAAAAAACTACATAATAAACTTTTAAAAGCTATATTACTAGGACTCTGCCTTACAATATATAAATATATATAGCATTACCTGTTCTAAGAGGCTAAAAAAAATGTAAAGCTACATTGGAGGAAATTTTTTATTTTTAAATATGTACATATTTGAACTCGGCTTGGTAAAATAAAATTTGTCATAAAATATAGCACAAACACTAAAAAACTAACTTAAAATATTTGATAAAAATCAACAAAAGAACTTAAATGATATGTGAAAAGTCAGTAAGGAAAGAATAGGAGCTTGGTATAGTGACATACCTATAATTCCAGCACCATGTGGGAAGCAGAAACAGTTTATGGCCAGCCTCAGATGCATAGCTTCATAGACAGTCTTGTCAAAAAAAAAAAAAAAAAGTTCGGGACAAAAAAATTAAAAGAAAAAAGTGAGGAATTTAGGAACTACAGAAAAAATAAAAGTGGAGAATATAAGTCACATAGGAAACAATTATCAAAATATTCAAAACAAGTTGTTTTGTTACTTTTTCTATTGTTGTGCTAAGCCACCATGACTAACATGGCACTGGAGCAATAGCTGAGACATAACATGCTGAGACAATGACCACAAGGCAAGGAGAGAAGAGACCTGGGCTGTTGGGGGCTTTTGAAACTCACACCATGTCAAGCCTCCTCTAAGAAGGCCATACTTCCTAATCCTTCCTTAAGCAGTTCCACTAACTGGGAACAAGTATTCAAGTATATGAGTCTATGGGGACCATTTAAATCCAAAATGCCACACAAACTAATCACTCTGTTCAGGTGTAGTTACATGAAGTTAAAATTCTGGAACCTGGGAAACTGAAGTGGGGGAGGGTCTCGAGTTTTATTTCAGTCTGGACTACCTACAGACGAGTTTTGGCTACACAGTAGTATTATGTTGTCAAGAAAACAACAAATAAGTAAATAAATAAACTGGACATTAAGTGTAAATAGACCAACTCATTTCAAGCAAAAGGCAGAAGCAATTAGAGAACATAAAACCAGCAATATGCTAATACATTGCCATAATTATACAAGATATTTTTTAAAGATGAGGAAAGACATATCTTGTGAAATTATTAGTGGTGTAAATGCTGTAAGGCTATATTAGTACCAGAAAACAGATTTTTTAAGGAGAAAATGTTAGTAGAGACATGGAGGGCTTTTAAAATAATTATGTACCAATTACAAATATGTACAGACAACAGGACAGTATTAAAATTCATGAAGTAAAAGTTTATAGACCTCAAAAGATGAATAATGAAATAATAATTGTAGACTTAAATGTATTTCCTCAAAAATTTTAAAAACTAAACAGAAATATTATATTAATATGTAACTCAATGTCATTAACAGAATGAAAATCATATCTATTTTATCATATCTATAAAACTGTTCACCAAGGAATAGAAAATGCACATTATTTAAATAGTACATGGAGAATTCTCTAACATATACCATATGCTAAGTTTTACAATAGTATTAATAAATTTTTACACAGAGACATTATAAAAATTAGATTCTTAGAATGAGATTAACTTAAAAAGAAAATTGGGGAAATATACAAATATTAGAAAATACGCACTTCCACAATAACTCATAGATCATAGAAATCACAAAGAATATTAGAAAAAATATTTTGAACTAAATAAAAATAAAACCATAACACTCAAGATTTATTACAGAACATTAAAGTACCACCACTCAGTGAAATTTATAACTACAAATTCCTTTAAAAGGAAAGAAGAAATATCACAAATATATAATCCAAGCTTTGAACACAAGAAATTAGAATAAAATGTACTCTAAACCTTCATAAATATTAGAACAAAAATCAGTACTATCCTTCATAAGTAAATCCTTGCTTCATATCTTAAGTCCTTTTATATTTAACTAGGAGTACCCATGGAAGCTGAGATGCTAGAAAGGGACCACTGGTGGAAGGGTTCCTTTAGGAAACATGGAGAAGGAGAAATATGAAAAAGGACAGGAGAGTGGGAGAATACTAGGGTTATAAAAGTTAAAGCTCTATATAGGATTGGGGTGATGGAAGAATGGAGGATTAAGGGGAGGGTTAAACAAAATAAAAACTATGAAAAAGGCATATACCAACTCAAAATCACTTTGTCACTCAAATATATAAATATATAAACTTTAAAAAGGGAAAGAGACAAGTGTGACTTACTAAACAGAACTCTCAGAGCCAGATGTGGGATATCTCCATATGAGCTGTTGATCAGGAAATCCCCAAAGGACCCACCCTCAACATACATGTTCTTACTACTCCTCTTGGTTGCCTATCAGAACTAGATGATAAGACACTGCCTATTTGTAAGCAGAGGAGAATTGAGCCATTGAAAGTAAGAACTCAACAAAGTACCAGATTTCATCAGCTATCATCATAATAATAAAGTGATTATCACAACAACTGTTACATGCATGACAATCATAAGAAGATAAATCTAAGTGAATAGATGGATCAATGAGTAGAAAAATGACAGCTAATTACCCCTGAGAATTGTTGAATACATTTTGGTGTAAAGCCAGAAATACTTTCATGGACTAACAAGCATAGTTGAGAGAGAAAAGGAATAGGAAAGTATTCCTTTAAAAAGTCAAAAACTCCTAAGAGGTTTGATGACACCAAAAAGATCTGAACCAGTGTCATAGTTAGAATTTCTGGTGCTGTGAAGAGATACAATGATTACAGCAACTCTTATAAAGGAAAAACATTTAATTATGGTGGCTTACATTTTCAGAGGTTTAGTCCATTGTCATCATGGCACAACAAGGTAGCAAGCAGGCAGACATTGTGCTGGAGAAGTAGCTGAGAGTCCTACATCACAGACAAGAGGAAGTGGGTTGTCTCACTAGGCATAGTTTGAGCATATATGAGACCTCAAAGACCTCTACAGTAGCACACTTCTTCCAACAAGACCACACCTACTCCAACAAGGCCATACCTCCTAACAGTGCCTAACTCCCTAGTGGGGGTGCATTTTCTTTCAAACCACCATACCCAGACCCCTTCAAATGGCATTGGATTGTAGGTTTGGGCAGACTATATTATGTATGGAGTTACATTATGGGCAGTGGGGTAGGGCCACCTTGGAAACAGGTACCAGCAAGATAGGACACCAAATGAAGCTGTGAAGCCTCTAGGTACAAAGAAATCCAAAATAGACTTGGTAGACTTTCAGCTCCTGAGAGGGTCAAGATCAGATATTTTCAACAGGCTGCTGGCACCCCTTCCACCTTTTTTACAGAGGCAAGACTTCTTGCTCATGTATCTCGGAAAGTGAGTAATTTTAGGACAACTTGAAGGGCAGGGACAGTCTCTTTCTGGTGCAAAGGGGAACAAGAGTTGAAACAATGGCGATCCAGAAGGTAAAATCTAAGGGAGAGACAGCTGGGAGATAGCAAGGAAACTTCTATAAGATTTGTTTTTCTCTTTGCCTACGTTGGAAAGTATTTGAGGGATGTGTAACCTTTTTTCTATTTCAACCCCAAACAGGGTAGGGTACAAAATAGCTAAGTGTGAATGTAGCATGACTGTTGTATCGTAGTGATGTGGACACAATAGATGGTGCCTAAGGGTGGGGCATAGAGGATATGAAGCAATTACGCTTTTCTATTCTAGTTGCCCCCTTAAAATAGGGGTGGTAATTAGAGGAAGCAAAACATGAAGGAGAGAGGGGAAGTTTCTAACAAAAGTGAGATCAAGGGAAACATGGTCATACGTTATCAAAGATGCCTCCTTGCATTTTCGGTTATTACTCAAGCTGGTTTGGTGATGAAACATTGACTCAAGCCCGGCAGTGGTGGCACACGCCTTTAATCCCAGCACTTTGGAGGCAGAGGCAGGTGGATTCTGTGAGTTCAAGACCAGCCTGGTCTACAAGAGGTAGTTTCAGGACAGGCACCAAAAACTACAGAGAAACCCTGTCTCGGAAAAAAAAAAAGCATGGATTCAAAGCCATAAATATGAATGTCTATCCCAGTATCCCATACGTGGCAGAACTCCCACATGCTGTACATGAATAACATAATAGCTGAGAAGGAGGCTGGGGATAGGAACAGTTTAATGAAAGTAGTAACATTCTGAATTTTTTCAAAATACAGCAAGATCTGCAAATAGGAGTCAGGATTTGGGTTGTGTATGGGGTATGGGGACGTATGCCTTTGGTGTCATGGTCAGCTTTGGGATGGCTGGGGTAAAACTAAGAATAAGGAGTTGTTTAAGGTTCATTGTCTGTGTGGTGTTACTCTGAACACCTGTCCAAAGTTTGAAATGGACAGTGATACCACTGTTCTAGGTGAAGCTTTTGGTAAAAGATAGCCCTCCCCAATGATTTTGTGCAGGAGCTACTTCCTTCACCTCTTTATAGTAGGTGAAGAGATGATCCAGCTGTCCATGGAGAGATGCTTACAGTACAGTGACACAGGTGAGTGATGGACACAGTGGTGAAAGTGAAGGCAGAAACAAACATATTGGTTGGTGATGTGGGATTCCCTTCTGTATACTGTGAATGTCGTTGGTTAATAAAGGAACTGCTTTGAGCCTATATCAGAGCTATAGAGAAACAGAGCTAGGTGGGAGAAACTAAGCTGAATCCTGGGAGAAAGGAGGTGGAGTCAGGGGAAGCCATGAAACTTTGCTGGTAGGCCACGACCTCATGGTGACACACAGATTAATGGAGATGGATTAAATTACTATGTAAGAGTTAGTCAATAAGAAGGTAGAGCTAATGGGCAAAGCAGTGATTTAAATAACACAGTTTCTATTTGATTGTTCTGGATCAGAGCTGCCAAGCAGCCGGGAACTAACAAGAGGTTGGAGCTTCTGATTTGTTTAATTAAGTCTCCACCTTCTGAACAATTTTGGTTTAAAATATAACAGTTTTCTTCTGGAGATTTTCAGCACATCTTTTTCTGAAGATACAGTATTTACTGGATCCTGCTTAACTCTTAATGAATCTACTGAAGTTAAATTGGCTGGAGGCACCAAATATTGTCATCTTGATGTATATCAGTGGAATGACACTGAATGGCTAAGTGTAGGGCCTATTGGCAAAGATTTCAAAGGGAAATGAACCACTGAGGAGAAAGGCAACAGTGTGAGACAGTCCCCACCAATAGTCTGATAAAAGAAGTTCATGGAAGCCCCTGAAATCAGCCATCTGCCTTGATGCCTGGATGGCCGAAAAATACAGAAATAACATGCCTCACCCTGACTGTATCCTAGTAATCTTTGCTTTTCTCTACATAGTTAATTATGAACTATAAAGAGGTGGATCTAGTAACAGGGCTTCACTTATTTCTTAATCTCAAGATTGTTTTGTAGCTGAGTTTAAAGAACAGGAAGACTCTTCCCCTAAACATGAGAATTCCTCTTGAGCACCTGTCTTATTTTCCAGAACTTTCTATTCATCTTTCTTATTAGCCAGCAAGGTCTGTAATGGCAGGTTGTGTTCCTTCCCTTTTCTTCTGTGCCGCCCAATCTGGAGACAAATGTCCAGAAGAGGAAGAGTACAGAACTCACAACATTTACCCGCATGGTTCTGTTTCTTCTACCTTTGCATCCCCAAGAACACCAAGGGACTACAAACCTATCAGAAGGATGCCTGTTTCCAGGAAAATGAGATGACCTAGACAAGTCTGCTCAGCTAGACTTTTGTTTTGGTTTGTTTTGTTTTAATACGACATTGACAGCCAGCTTCCATGTGTCAGATTCCTTTCTATAGAGACACTTGTTCCCTTTGGAATTAGGTGCTTGCATCTTGAACCAATGTTCTAGTCTCCTTGAAAGCAAATGTCATAACTACGTTGAAGAAAGTGTCACAGGTTTGAAGATGATCATCCATCTTAAAGGGCTATGGTGTACAGCTTCTCTAACTTACTGGATTTGAAAATCTGGCACCTTGAATCTGTTCTCCAAAAGCTGTGGTTTCGTTATGCGCTGAGTAGCATGCATAATGACAAGGAAGGAAAGGGGACTTTATAAGATGTGTCTGTAATGTTTTCTAACTTTCATTGCTTGTTTCTGTTCTTTGAAACATCTTGAACCAAGCTTTCCTAGCTAGAAAGGAAGTTTCCTAGCTTTCTCCACTAAGCAAGCAGACTCCCTAGCCCCTGTCATTCCTTTCGCCTAGAATTTGAAATTCCTTACCCTCCCTGCTATTTCCATACAGAATAGATTTCTGTCTCTGAAGCCTTGGGCTGACCGCTGAGGGACTGGAGACCTAAAAGGTCTAAGAAGGGCAAATTTCAAAAACAGAAGATGTCTTCACAATAATGAGTCTTTATTAGCAGGTGTTTGAATTTACATAGGGCATGCAGCCTAGATCATAATTCGGGTTGTGCAATATGCTAATTTTGCAAATTTGAGCAAATGGATTTGTAAATTTTCAGTTTCTCTGTAGAATGGAAATAAATGAATATGTGGTGTAATGTTTGGATGATTACATGAGGTGATCTGAGATTAATGCTCAGGCATATCATCACTTAATCATTAGGGAATAGATCTGGATGTGAGGGCAATCTGGCTGTGACATCATTAACCACACTCACTGCCTGGCTTGATCTGACTGATTTGGCTCGTTAGGGAGATGTCTCATCCCTCCCTTGCTGTTTCATGTGCATTCCCCATGATGTTGTGTGCTCAGTAAAAGAAGACCATATTCCCCCAAAAGAGGAGGACCCTCCCAGGATCAAGGAGGTCCCATCTTTTTAAAGGTACATGAGGGGTAGTGATCCCCTGCTAGAACCTCCAAACAAACTCTTAATAAATGGGTTTTTAAGACACCTGGTATGTTGTAGACATTCAGTAAGGAGTAGTATTTTGCTAACTCATATTTTAATGATTTAGAGTCTGTTGTATATTTTGAAATGGTAGATAGATAGCTTAAAAATTAAGGAACAAACTCTTGGTTTTGCTGTTGAGTGGAAGGCATTTTGATTATCATCAAATTAAAAGTATCTATTAAAAAAGAAGCCAAGATTAACTTTGGAAATGTATTTTTCTATGTATGCATAAAGTATCTTCATTTAAGAAGATTGCATTGCTTGTCCCAAATTACATTATATCATCCTTGTTTGTTACTAAAGAGAGTCCAGGTTCATGGTTAGTCTTTCAGTTTAGCAAATAGGTCTAGCCAATAAGATTCTGTCCTGTAAATATTCAATGAACTTGAATTTCATGTGCCTTTCTTTAGAGGGTATCATCTTTTTATGGTGGGCGAGAATGTATGCCACCTAAATTCCCTTCCATGAAAGGTTGTTCTCCTGCTGCCAGCAGCATCCAAGGTGAAACAACCCAAGGACATGCATGCCCTTCTGGGTAGCCTCATGTATAATGACTAATCAAGGCAGCAGCCCAAGGTCACTTTTGGACCCACTATGAAACAACTTTATGCCGGAAGTGGCTTAAACTTTTTAAAGCCTGTATCCCAGTTCAGCATCTCCATTTGCCTAATCCTTCTCTCACCTCATTCCCATGCTTCTCAGATCCCAAATATTTCACCAACCAAACCTCATCGCAACGTCTTTACATAGCAATGCAATTTAGTTTTAAAAATGTAGACTGGTTTTACTAGAGGTTCTGGGGTTGGGTAATGCTTCATTCTGCAGACTAGAATAAGTTCCCTATGAGTTGAGTGGGAAAAGTTGGCTTTGTAGATGTAAAAGACCTTCGAACAAGAGAAGAAATTAAAGGGGAACAGAGCAATCTTTTCAAATGTAGAACCTTGAAAGGTGGGGACAATGATAATATAGAAATAACTGGTGAGTTAGCACAGGTTACTCCAGTTGACCTTGGATGTGGAAGAATGAAGGCAAAGAAAACTCATTATTATGCCATTTGAAACTGCTCTGTTTGGGAAAGTTTGCAGTTAGCTGTCTCCTGATTGTTTGCAATGCCAAATAGAAATATAAAACTTCAGTATGGGCAGCTGTATTTTGATTTTTGGTCTTTTGCTGTTGTTGTTGTGGTGGTGGTGGTGGTAGTGGTATGCAATGCAGGATGTTAGTTCAAAACAATGACCTTACACAATGTCTGTTGAACACCAAGCTGTGCCATAGAACGTGGGATAAAAGGAAATATATGAATTATTATATTCAAGGACCTCCTTAGGAAGACTACACATGAGCATTTAAACTTCCCCATACATGAAGATAAACCCCTCAAATAACTAAATAAGAATGCAATATTTAAGGGACAACATTTGTTATAATGTAGTTACACAGCAAAAATAGCAAGTAGAGAAAATATGCACAGAAAATTAACAACTGAAAAGGCAAACTTGGGGAAACAAGGCAGGCTTCTGGGAACTCTAAAGATTGTAAGGAAATGTATCCACATCCTCACACGTAATTTTTTTTAAAAAAGGAGAGAATTGTCAGACCAGACCTCACACTTCATGATAAATGAACTGAGTCGATTCTGCTACTAATCCCATGAGTCCTTGCAGTTCTTCTGGAAATTGAAAACTCAGAGCCAAGATATCACTGTACCTGCAGCAGGATGGAAAAGCCATGCTGGTTTAAATGCAGCTGACCTGGCAGCTTAAGGTCATTGTGATGTATTAGTACAGAGTGTAGGGATAAGCCCCGCCCATTAGGTGGCCTGTTCGCCTCGGGCTAATGTTTACTGATAAATCTGCTGGGCGTGATCCCAGCAGCCCCTTCTTCTGCTTTCCTGTTCTCCACGGGAACCTGTGTCCTGTAAGTCTATTTCCCCATTAAAGCTGTATATATTTTTATAATCTGTCTACATTCATTTACGTCGTTACAACAGAACATGTTGGGTACACTAAGGAGATGTGGAAGGCTGTAGATAAAAAGGCTTGACAAAGACAAGGTCTGCATTGTTACGGCACTCCACAATTCCTCCAAGACAATTTCCCTTCTGCTTTAAGGGGTCAAATGACCAAGCTTCCATTAGATTAAATCCTAGGTCTCTGATTGTATACACCAGGAATGGAGGCTTGATAGACATTTGCATAATGTCTAGCGAATGAGCCAACGAATGAGCCCATGAGACAGAAAACTCCTTTCTATATTGCCTTGAACATTCATTCAAACATCTATTCAACTTGATTCATTCATTCAAACATCTATTCAACTTGATTCATTCATTCATTCATTCATTCATTGGCAAATGGCAGGAGTATTGTTAGTCCTACTTGTAGAAGTCATTAAAATCTACTAGAATATAGAAAACAGAAAAATCAGCAATGACGAAATAGTATTTAAACAAAAGTATATCAAGACATAGTGTGAAAGAGGGAAGAAACTCTAACTCGGGTCATGGGGAAGCACTTTTCAGTGAAGAAGTAAGAACTGGAAATGATGGAGCCAGAAAAATTTGGCCAGATAGAAAGGTATCAGATGTAGGCTGGGGCATTAATATTAGGCAATGGGAAGAACATGAAAGAGAAATCTGGGAAAGCAGAAATCATGACTCATCTAAAACCTGCAAAAGGTCATATGACTACAGGAGAGTAAGAAGGTGATTTGTTTTGGTTTTAACTGTTTAAATTCTTTTTATCATTCAGTATATTTTTGTCATGTCTTCTACTGTCCAACTCTTCCCACCCCCACCCCATCTCCCTATCTATCAAACTTCATAATCTATCTCTCTCTTTCCCTCCAAATAATACCAAACAAAATGAAAATTAAAACAAATGAATAAAAAAAGACAAAAATAATCAAAATAAAACAAAAACCCACAAAACAAACATGGAATCCACTTTGTGTTGGACAACTACTCCTTAGAATGGGATCTGTCCTGGAGTGTGGTAGACAAAGCCAGCTATTCTTCATTGGAGAAAATTGATTTTGCCTTTTCCATCAAGTATCAACTGCAAATAGCTTTGTGATTAGGAGTGGGATTTGTTTCTTGTTCCTCTTCTCGGTGTTGGGATTTCTGTCTGGTTTGAACCTGTGCAGACTTATGTTCACATGTTTCTCCTCCTCCTCCTCCTCCTCCTCCTCCTCCTCCTCCTCCTCCTCTTCCTACTCTTCCTCCTCTTCCTCCTCTTCTTCCTCTTCTTCCTCTTCTTCCTCTTCTTCCTCTTCTTCCTCTTCTTCCCTTCTTCTTCTTCTTCTTCTTCTTCTTCTTCTTCTTCTTCTTCTTCTTCTTCTTCTTCTTCTTCTTCTTCTCTCCTCTCTCCTTCTCCCTCATTCTTCTTTTCTTTTTCTTGATCAAGTCTTTTTATTTTCAATAGAAATATGTGGGAAATGTCTATAGCGTGATAAAATATGATAAGCCTCTTTCCAGTGGAATTCTTATAATTCAAGTAAAAGCAATCTGGAAAATGAAATGGTAGCAAAGGTTTCTTTTGCAAAACTGAACAAAGAAGCTGGGTGCTCTTCCCCCGACTAATGCTGATAATTATCTGTGAAGACCTCCTCTGCTCCCTAGATGGGTTTCTGCAGCTTTCAAAGGAACTCATTCCACAGTGGCTGTAAGGGGCAGACAAGAGGTTGTCAAACACCCGAAGCTGTCTAGCTTGAAATAAAGGATTATGAAACCCAGCATGAGTACACATCTTTTAAAGGCTTCCCCTCAACATTTAAAAATCAAAATGTCTTAAAATCACAGCCATGTTCATTATAAAACATTTATAAGCCAGCCCACAGTTTAATTTTATCTTTATTCACTATTTGTTACTTAAATATAGTAATGAATTAAATGGAATTAAATATCAGAAGTTTTAAGACCTTAGAGACGACTTCATGCTTCTTTTTATGTAAAAAGAAGGAAGTCTACCCAGAGAGATGACAGGACTTGGGAGAGATCACACAACAAATTAGGATCAAAGCACAGATCTAAATTTTGTCTCAAATCTTGTTTCCGTAGAGGAAAAGCTCAATTTGACAGTATAAATTTGTACATTTTATTATTTGAAAATTTGGTAAATGCTTCTTGCAGGATAGTTCTCCATAATTATCTATAAAAATATGAACATTTCCATTTTCATGGAGCTTAATACTGACCTTTTAAGAATATTACTAAATCATTTCTTCTAGTGACCACAATAGCACTAGCATTTTAGTAAACTGCCATCTAGTGGAGCTGTGAAGCAAAATACATCCCCCACCCACCCACCCATGCATCCCTCCCAAAGAGAAATACCTTCCTCAGGCTCACATTTTAATCAATATCATTATCTCCCTGAGTGCTACATGATTAAAAATAACATTGAAAATTGTTCTGCTTGCTGAACCCAGCAGGGAGGATGATACTGCTCTAAAAGAAGTTGGTTTGTTAGAATGAAGGTGTTTGAGGCCTCATTGGAAATAGTAGAGTCAAAGGGTCTAACATTCCTATCCTTAGCTGGGTGGTAGTGGCTCGTGTCTTTAAGCCCAGCATTCAGGGAGGCAGAGACAGGCAGATCTCTGTGAGTTCAAGGCCAGCGTGGTCTCCAGAGTGAGTTCCAGGACAGCCAGAGAAAGAAAGAAAGAAAGAAAGAAAGAAAGAAAGAAAGAAAGAAAGAAAGAAAGAAAGAAAGAAAGAAAGAGAAAAAGAAATTCCTACCCTTGATTTGTGGTAAAAGAAAACAAAATAGAAGTTAGTCATGACTTACCACATTCCTTCCCAGGATAAGGATACCCAAGGGAACATGGAAAGTAGTGGGTTCTAAATTGAATACATTATCCTACACAATCTGTAGGAGAAAAACCAAAAGAAAAAGCAGGACCTAAGAGGGGAAGGGAAAGAAAGGAAAGTTCTGGAAAAGGAAAAACCTAGGCACCAAGAATCATCTTAAATATGATCAGATCTGGAACCCTATCGTGAGATCATCACAACCCAATTTCAAGACCCTAGCCAGAAACAATGTAGAGAGCCCTTGTGGCAGAATGAATGGAACTCTCAGTCAGATTCCACATAGACCATGAAGGGTGAAGGACAGATAGCAAGGCAATCACACCATAGAGGGAGGAAGGAGAACCCAAATTTGAAAGTGTCCAACATGGAGGAAAGGGTCTATTTCTAGAAGACTGGGTCAGTATAAATCAACACTGTAACGTATCAGAGCCTTGGAATTATCCATATAGAGACGTGATATTTCAAAGGAATTGGAATACCATGTGCTCGAGGGCAGAAGACTTAGGACCCTGTTTTGTATGTGTGAGGAGGATTGAACAATGTCACACAGGAAAGAAAGACCTCTGCAGTTCCCTTAGGGAGACCTATAAGCAGAATGGCAACTTCACTGGCCTGCCCTGAGCAAGGGAGGCAGATGACGATACCAGCTAAGAAGGGAGGGTTTCAGTAGCCCTCTATGAGTGAGAGTGACTCCAAGAGATCAACATAGCCTCCAAGATGCTGTGTTTGCATACACACACACACACACACACACACACAAATTCCCAACATCCTTGTCTAACAAATTGCTTTAGAAAGTTCTAGAACCATTTTGGAGGTCTAAAAAGTTAAAGTTATTTCTAAAGTAATACTGTGAAATCAATTACCTTTTTCACTTTTCTGTTTGCTTGCGTGGAAAATGGAGTTCACCAAGACTGCATGAAGTATGTTGAGTTTTCTTTTTCTGTACGAATATGTGATGAACTTATTAATACCATTTAAAAATAAATTTGAAACATTTTACCTTATTTTTCTAACTGAGAATGTGATAACTATTGATTGAAATATTTGGGGGCCTTGAACTTGTCACAATTGTGTAAGACCTTGAAATATTTGAGATTCACAGAATTGGGGGAACTCATATACTGCCTTGTAATTCTCACATCCTTCAGCTCCCTACCACTAAGTCTACCGATGAATCTCCCTGACTTGCAAGAGATGGGAAAACTGAAAAGGCAGTTAAAATCTATTCCCAAGTTTCCTTGGCCCGGCTGGTACCTCTCACTGAACGGAATAGTGAAATGATCATTCTTGGCTCTTTCCTTAGACTGGAAAGTGGAGAAAAAGGTGCAAAAACCATTGTTCCCCATGAATTTCTGTCCTGCCACCAAGCAGAGAATATCTGTCTTTAGTTCAACAGTTCTCATTTTAAGGAGACATATTTCTATTTCCTTCAGAGACTGAGGAAGTATAGAGAGTATACAGTATGCTTTTCTCCTCAGAGAGAAGAATATGTATCAGAAAACTTTTCTCTACAGTAAGAACCTGGACCAAAAAAAAAAAAAAAAAAAAAAAAAGAAGGCAGGTGGCACCAGATGGATCACATCAACTGCTCAGATGCTGACTGTTCGGGGGCACAGGCATAGGTAGAACCTGTGGGTTCTGTTGTTTGATGTGTTACCAGGTGTGATTTCTGTAAGGATTATTACAAAGCCAAATCACTCCCATCAGTTTGACAGCCCAGCAGAGCAGTGGCAGAAGAGTCTTACGGTAGCAGTGTTGTGAGAAGAAGTCATTTATACAAAACCTATACAGATCTTCTACTTCCACCCTTCTGGGCCCTAACTCTGAGCTCTCGGGATGGAGGAAAGGGCAGGAATAGGGATAGAGATACAGCTTGCTTACAGGCAATGTCGTATCTGAAAGAGCAAATAAAACTGGTAAGAAATAGTCAAAAGCCTGCATCGCTGTCCTGCTGTTGACCCACATCACACTGGGCTCCAGGGTCACATGGGATTCATAAATCCCAAGGATGTTCTACACAACTCTTCCTTAATGGAGTATTCTCCCCATCCATCTTCAGAAACTCTGAAAACTTGTGTGGTCGTGAGTGTTGAAATGAAAGAGAATGCTGTCGGAGGGGGGGTGTTATTGCCATAATAAAACATCCTGACCCAAGGCAACTTGAGGAGGAAAGGGATTATTTCAGTTTAGGGTCATACTCTATCACTGAGGGAAGTCATGGTGGAAACTCAAGGTAAAAAGAGGACCTGAAGCAGAGACCATGTGTGTGTGGGGGGGTAATGCTTACTAGTCTTCTTCCCATGATTTGTTCAGCCTGCTTTCTACACAACTCAGGACCCTATGGCCCTCCAACGTGAGTCACTGATTAAGGAAATAGCCCAGAGATTTGCCTACAACCAATCTTATGGGGGCATTTTCTCAGTTAAGATTCCCACTTCTTAAATGACTCCAGCTCCTGTCAAGTTGACAGGAAAAAAAATCAACTTAATAGCCAGGATGTGGGAATTATAAGTCAGATAAGATTCCCCAAACAAGTCATAAGCCTTAGATCACAGAACTCTGGAGGAGTTGGGGAGTGAAAAGTTGCATCGCTTTTTAGTGTTTTCTTCAATAAAAAAAAAATAGTTATTCAGACAAGGAAGAAGCGATAGAGAGATGAAGGAAGAAAGTGGCATTTGACAGGGGTTGGCAGGAGGTTCTGAAAGTCTGAGAATGGAAGAACACATTCCGGGAGGCAAAAAATGTGAGCAAACTGAAGGATAGCAAACACAAAGCCATAAAGAGGAGTCTGAAGTAGCCAAAAACTAGTGGAAGACAAGGAAGGATGACAGTGGGAGAAAGAACCCGTGGAGAGCAATGTATGTCATTGATGATCAAAGATTCAGACCATCTACGAAGAGTATGAGGAAATAAGTGTGAGATTCTCACTGGCGGTTTCAGCATCTCCGAGATCTCAGAGCTGGAGCGAGAATTCCTGACAGTACATCCACACCCTGGTCTTCATCTCACCAAACAGCATTTCTGCTCCCGTCTGTTCCTTTCTTACCATTCTGGTTACTCTTCCTGTTTCTATGATTAAAATACCTGGCAACAGTTACGTAAGAAAGGAAGTATTTGATTGGGCTCACAGTTCCAGGTTCCTCCCACCCCAGTGGGGAAATCAGGTGTCAGAACTTGCCACCACTCAGATCACAGCTATGCTGGGGAGAAGAAAGTCATGAACTGTTGCGTTCATAACACCCTCTGTATTGTTTTTCAAGCTAAAAATTCCTTTTTATTTAAACAGAAAAGGGAGGTGATGTGAGATTCCCCTCTATATGCTGTGAATACCCTTGGTTAATAAAGAAACTGCTTTCGACCTGTAGAAGAGCAAAACTTAGCTAGGCAGGGAAAAGTAAACTGAATGCTAAATTTGAGTGGCATGCTATTAATTTTTCTCATCAGGCAGTTAACCTCATTTTCCTTAATTCTTTTAAACTTATGATTTTAACATAATTTATATAAAGGTTTGACCTCAGAGCACTTCATATTCAAACATAGTCAATACTCAAATATATTGAGATATTTTATTTTCCTACACAACACAAAAGAGAAAAAAATAAAATGTTAAAAGCAAAAATTACTAAAACTTTTTCCTTCTCAATCTTTTTCTCCCATTCACATGGGTCCCAGCATTATATTTGCCCTGAGAAATCTCTTCTCTGATCCCGTAAGACAGTGTCCTTCCTTCTCCCTTCCCCTGACCTCTCTCTTCTGGCCTTCATTTTACAGACTATCTTAGAACGCCTCTCAGTGAGAATTGCTGCTTTTAGAAGAAGGAGAAATTGATCCCTCAATTTTGGGATTCTCATTTTTGTGACTGTGTGCATTTGTGCCAAGTCTTCTAATTCCCACCTTCCGGTCCTGCTAAGGCGATGTGACTTAACCTCAGAGCCCTTCTCCCACACAACATCACTTCATAGATTTGATGAAAGCCTATCCCCACTCACTTTTTTGCCCTCACACCATACAGGTTTGCCATGAAGTCATTTTATTTCTGGGTCTTTATCTACAACGAATGTTGCAAGTATCCTATGCAAAAGTGGCTGAAACAATAGAATTTGGGAATCTGGGAAATACCTCATTGGGAAAAGAGTTCACTGTGCAAGCACAAGGACTGGAGTTTAGATGACCCAAGTCCACATAAGTTTTGGGTGGGTATGGTGGTTCCATGTAGCATCAGTGGAAACAGTCATCTCCAAAGCAAGCTAACATGACTTCTCATATGGATGTACTCTTGGTTCAACTGAGAGATCTTGCCTCAAAGAATAAAGAGAGAAATGATCAAGGAAGACTCCAAATCCAAATATCCAATTTGTTACAACACACACACACACACATACACACACATACACATACACACACACACGCATATATATATATATATCACATACATACACATAAGAAAAATAATGGAGTACGGCATTATTGTCAACAAATATTAATTAAGCACTCTTAAGTTGAATGAAACATCTTTTTATCTAAAGTAAAATATGAAGACTTTAAAATAAAATATTAGTTAATGCACACGGGTTGTTTATGCTAGCTCTACTGCTCTGGGAAGATCTTTGAAAGATAACATGGGGGTAACTAATGCAGAGGATACAATCACGTGACAAACTTAAGGTCAAGTTCAAAGACCTTAACGGTTACAGTTTGGCATGCTTAAGGAGAAAGAAGGAGAAAGGATTAGGGCCATGGCATGCAGAGTGGTCATAGGCATGAAGGTAACAAGACTACACTATACTTCAGCAAGGTGTTATAACTTGGGTACGAGCCCACAAAAGCTCACGTGCTAAAAACTTGATCTTATATAGCACTATTGGAAGGTGACAAAACTTTTAAGGGGTGCTGGATGTTAGGATGTTGGTAACTTTCTATTAAATGGATTATTGAGACCCATTATGGGTCTTGATAGTTTCCTCTTGTTCTCCTTGCTACCTAGCTACCGTGAGATAAGTACTTTCCTCTTCCATGCATTCCACCGTGATGCACTATCTTTCCATAAGCTTATTAACAACATAGTCAGCCAACCATAGACTGAGTTCTCTAAAGCTGTGAGTCAAAATAAATTGTTCTTCTAAGCTGATGTCTCCGGAGCAACAGAAACTCATTAACACATGTGATAATGTAAGTTAATGACATCAGGATTTTCATTTTAAGTTATTTCATTGCTATGTGGAGATAGGAGACAAGAGAGAAGAGCAAAGCACTGGGCAATAGCAAGACAGAGGCATTAACTGAATTATTCAGAGTTCATACCGAGAGCTTCATTTCATTCTGAAATATTTTGAAGGCAGAGTCAAAGGGATCTCACATTTCAACTACCTGCCTTGGCTCGAGAGGACGCCAAGACTGCATAGTTTCCCAGAAGTCTTCTTAGCTCAAGTCTCTGGCATCTGTTAGATACGATTCCAGCAACAGCATATGCATTACCATAGAACAAACCACTGCTGTTAGTTACATTTAAATCTAAACCCATTGTAAGCAAGTAAAATTATCCTCAGAATAGTTGAAAATTATGGATCTCTTCCTATGACACTGGTAATGGCCATCAGTTGCAGCATAGTGTAGCCCCTTACAGCCCCAGGGCTTCCAACTCTTTATCTCGTTTTCATGATTTCACTGAAACCTTTACTTTGCCCAATGTTCAGATTAAAACCCAGAAACCCAAGATCAGTGTTTTGAATATTAGTTGGCCATTATAGATGATCCACAACATTAATTCCATTCAAGGAAACCGTTCTAAGCCAGGTCAAAAAAATGTCATGATCCCTGGTATCAACTGATCTGACATATACATGTCACCTACCCAGTTATTGTACATGAGAAGTCAGTACTCTGGGGACTTCTGCAAAAGAACTCACTTTCCCTAGAAGAGAAACACAGAGATCTCTCTTAGCCATCATCTTCCTCTGGATGCTATTGCATCTGAGAGCAAGACTTGCAAACTGCATGGCCACCACTGCTCAGGGGTCTCTCTATGAAATGAAGTCTATTCTGAAGAGGACAGAACTTGCCTCCTGGTGACAGTAAGAAAGCTCTGATCCCCAAATGCCTGTGATCTGCCTTTTCTCTAGACATCTGCTTGTGACATCCTAATTAAACTACTATGTGTTAAAATTTTCAGCCGCATTGAACCAAAGCTGCTCTACTGGGAAGACAGGGAGTCTTTTATGAAAAGTATCAACAAATATTTAATAAGTACCTGTTGTATGCTTTGCACTCTTCTAGGTGTTGTTACCACAGAAATGAATAAGACAACACTGTCTATTCCTAGAACATTCTTATCTGAAAGGAATTGTATTTGAGTAGATATAAATAAATGAGTGGTATCAGATAACATTAAATGGTATTATAGAAATAAAGCAAAATAAGACAGGAAAAAAATACTAGGGGTTGTGGGAAGGAGAAGGAGGTCTTAAAATATTGAATCTATTCAGAAGTGTGCCAAATACAAGGCTGCTTGTTACATTAAGGTTTGTATTAGCAAAAGTTGTGATGCCAGGAGTAACTCAAATGTCCAACTGTAAGGGCCTGATAAAGTAAACCATGGTACATTTATATATATGTATATGTATATGTTTGTGGCATTGGCTACAAGGTATATTGCTAAGAAAAATTAGAAAGTAAAAAAAGATTAAAAGTTAAAAGTTGAGGCTGGAGAGTTCGCTCAGCAGTCAAGACTACTTGCTGTTCTTGCAGAGTCAATCCCTAGAACCCACATGATGGCTACAACCATCCACAGCTCCAGTCCCAGGGATCTTACACCTTCTTCTGCCTTTAGGGTGCACAGGGCATGCATGTGGTACACATACATATATGCATGCAAGACATTCCTACACACAAAATAATATAATAAATAAAATATCTTTGTAAAGTAGTCTTACACCTATTGTGAGATTGCAAAAAATGAATATGATAGATAAAAGATAGATAGATAAGATGATAGAGAGATAAATGATAGATAGATTCGATAGATAAAAGATACGTATATTGATAAGTGATAGTTAGATAATAGATATTTAGATATTGGAAACAGATATAGCCAGAAATACATACAGATGTATATGTGGGGGGTGTAGGAGAGTATGTGTTAAAAATCTAAGTATTTAATTCAGTTTCTTTATTATGTAGAGCTTGTGAACATTGTTGAGGCCCTGGGTTCAATTCAATCTTCAGTTTCAAAAGAAAAAACAACAGAAATTTTATCAGTAGGAAAGCCTGAAATATAAGAGATGCTTGAGATGTTTATTTGTTTTAATGTGTCTTTTCACACAATTTTAGAATTTGCCATATGAAATTTAAATTGCATATAAATCAATGCAATAGATCAAAATCTGGGAATAATATGTAAGTGAAGTTTATTGTTCAGGAGTGACTTATGACATCACAGCAACACGACCTGACTTGAAATACGAGTCAAAGGAAAAAAAAAGAAAAACAAGAGGCCATCTGTTCTACCTGGTGTCACCTGGCAAATATTACCTTCACCACCAGGGGTAAAAGCTGCAAGAAGAAATTCAACATGAGAATCTCTGTGAGTACCAAGAGCAGCACCACATGGGACCAGCTGCCAGGATTAGCCACAAGACCATTTCAGCAAAGAAAGATGAATCAGCGAGGACAATAATACACTGTACTTCTGAGTCCAGAAGGGGCCTCACCCTCAGAAGATCATGGGAGGAGCTGCAGAAGAACACTCCATGAGCAAAAGGAACTCGAAAAACCTAGAAGGTGATGCAAAGCTATACGGTTATAGCCTCATATAACTCACATGACCTTCCAGGTGATCTTAAGCCTAAATCCTTTGATCTGAGCCAACCCAGTGTGGATTCCATTTAAGCAGAGGCCCCCCACTTCCCTGAACATGTGTTTTGTAAAATCTTCATCTGTTACACATCAAACCCATATTTTTAACATGATCAGCAGGTCTCCAGGGGAGGCTGTTTCAAAGCCAAGTTCAAGAACCCAGCAGATTGAGTGGTACAACAGGCATGTAGAACCCGCAGCCTGCAAACCACATGCGGTCTAGGATAGATAGAATTTTGGTCCTACAAAAAAAAAGTCACAAAATTACTTAAAACATTATGATATTTTTCTATAAGGGTTTTAAAAATTCAGTTGTGTAGTCTCAAACATGAACATTGTAAATGAAAATTTCTTCTCCCAATGCCAAAAGACTGGACACATAACTAGACTAAGGGAGAGGTGGGGGGCTTTCCTGGGTACTGATTTTTTTCTGTTATGTATTCTTCTCAATAAATGTCATGTGGAATGAAAAGAGAGATAGTTTTCTGATTAATAACCCATGTGTTAAGAAACAGTCGATCAAGATGAGGAAAATGAGACTTCATTCAGCTACAGACGATTTCACACACCCTGAGTGTTCCAAGAGCCTGTACTTCACTGCGGTATAGGCAATGTCCCTAACAGTAACCAGAGAAGTCTGAAGCCTACAACTTCTTGATGTTCTGTATCTTAACTGTATCCTTTAACCTCTTTCTTCCTTTCCCCCTGGGTTTCTAAAGTAGAAAATTAGACTGGGAAAACAATGTAAGGAAAGGGATGGAAAATATCCAGTGCTCTGATTTTCCAGTATTTCATCTTGTTAACCTTGCTCTCTCAATGTTTTCTCGAACTCACTGTGAACAAGATTGTGACACATGTCCTGTGCACTAACTCAGCAGTGCGAATTCCATAGCAAAGCACTTCCTCCTACTGCTTCCCAGTGAACTCCCAAGCTCCTAGTACCACTTAGAATGGACCAAGATGCTCCTGTATTTGCTAGTCCCCTGCAGCTGCTATAGCCAGGTCTTTTCTTTGAATCTTTCCCATGGTTTGAGAACCAAGGACATTAATTCTCCTGGCATGTTTTTATAGTACCACATGTGTATGTATGTATATATATATATATATATATATATATATATATATTACAGTAGATCATGTCATCACTGATAGATGACTGCTAATGACCATTTTATTTTCATTGAATACATACTGATACTTAAAAGGAAGCCCAGCTCTACTCATGGATCATTGTCTGCCATTGAGGGAAAAATGAAAATTTGTGAGTTCCCTACTAAATTGCTTTCTTGAGACATTTTGTAAGTCTTTAAAACAACTGTTTATAAGGGAAAAGAAATTTTAATTTTCCCTCTGAGTACCCTTTATTTAGCATTTGCAGAGAGTGGAGAGTATTGTTAATATGATGGTCAGAGGTCAGTGGCACAATTATATGTGATGACAACTACTGGATGGCCCCTCCTTTAACCCATCTTCAACCACACAGACTGTGGACAGAAAGTCAAATCAGGATTTGCTCTTGCAGGACTGTCACTTTCTTGTCTTGTTCTCAAACTTTCCTTCTTCCCTTGGAGTATAGCACTCCCTCCACCCTCCTCAAAAATCATGTTTAATGCTGCACTGGATCCATAGCCCATTTGCTTGCAAAGCCTTCCAATAGACAAAATGTTTTAATCACTTACTGTATTTAGAGCTTATCATAGTTAGAGGCACCAAGCAATGTGCAAAGAAAAGCAAAATGGATATTATTTTCTTATAATAAAGCCTAGAGTTTATCAGGTGACAAGCTCTTCAGAACGCACTAAGGCAAGCCAGTAGACTAGGGAATGGAGGGGGAAGAGGAGATGAATTCTTATCTTTGGTTAGATGGTCAGGAAAGTCAGCACCGAGAAGGTGACAATTATGGAGCATCTAAGGGAATAAAGTCCCAATGATGTAGCTGCTGGGGAGAGCAGCATTGAAGACCTGAAGTGTATAAAGGTCAAAAGCACAGGAAACGTGATTAGGTGTCGGTAGGCAGCATAGGACCAAAGTAGCTGGAAAAGAATGAACAACTGGGAGAGTGATGAGAGATCAGACCATAGCAATACCTGAGTTACAAAGTGGATTTCAAAAAAATTCATTACAAGGGGTGGTAGTGCTGGCTAGGTTTACTCAGGATTAATGGGAGTGAGGTGAAGTCCTTCTTTCCTTTTGCTATTATTACACATTTGTTATCATTCTCACAGGTTTAGCTGTTTTATCCAACACAAATCTGTTTCCCTAAACTTCTGAAAGTCAGAAATCCAGAATTGGCTTTGCTGGACTATAGGGTCAAGATGCATAGTCAAGGGGCAAACAAGGCTGGTTCATCCTGGAGGTATGAGAAGACATTCTATGTCCTTGCCTTTACTGCTTGTATTTGCTTACTCTTACTACCTCCACCTTTACAATGTAACATTCCAAACTTTCTTGCCATCAACACATCTCCCTTTCCTCTGCCTGAGACTCCTTCAGCATCCCTCTTACAAAGGTTGTAGTGATTTTATGTCGGTAGTGTCTGGGTAAACCAGGATAATCACTTCACCTCAAGATGCTTAATTTGATCATATCTGAAAGTTTCTTCTGCTTTATAAGGTAACATCCTAAATCTCAGGATTAGGTTATACACGTATTGAGCAGATCATCATGCAACCTACCATAGATAACCTTGGCAGTATTCTCAGTCTGCTTTGTTGAAAATGAACTTGGGATGGAAGAGGAGGAATGAAGAAAGCAGTTAAGAGACTCTTGTAACATCTCAAGCAAATGTCGATGATGCTTTAGTTCAGGGTAGTGGCAGCAGAGGTGTTGAGAAGTCCTATCTTGAATGCTTTGAAGATAAAAATCAATTTGTTTGCCAATATAGGCCATGAGAACAATAAAAAAAGAAAATTGAACCTCCAACTTCCCTAGTATTGGCAGCTAGGAAAATAATTAAATCTGTTGAAGGGGAATGTTTGAAGGAAAGATAATGAGTTTGCCTTTTTACATATTAAAATTGAAAAGTCTGTGGAAGACCTGAATTGATGTTTCAACATTTTTAGTTAACTATTAAGAATTGAACGTATTCGTGTGAATCAAACTAGACCTTGTCATGTTAGAGTGCTGAGCTATTATACATTTTACTTTCAATATCATTTACAGTTCATTTAGTACTCTTCCCGTATTCAGTTTCCTTCTCGCTTTCATCTCCCTATAGTCAACTGTGATCTGCAAATGTTAAGTAGAAAATAATTGTTTCACAAATTTGAATAACTTTTGTTAGAGCTTTTTATCATGGGTCTGCTTTACTCATTGTTGTTACTCTCTCTTTGGACCTGGTTTATAAATTAAACTTTTACATAAAGTATATCTAAAACTCAGTACATATCTGTAGTTTAAGCATTTTAAGATAAAGGGGAAATATAGTAAAAAAGGTAATAAAATATAAGAACATTATGAAGTAAGATAATGTGAAGATAGTGAAGATAAGCAGTCTTGAGTCAAGATTTATGAGCATTCAAACTCTGATTGTAATTCCATCAAAATATCATCAAAAGGCCCAAAGTACAATTTAATACTAACATATCAAATATAGTCAATGTAGCTTTGCATGCACGGGCGGCACAGAGTCCTCTTATATCTCAGCTTCTGGTCTAGTTAAGTGACCTGAACTCTGTTTCCATCAGACTCACAGAGTACCAGGCCCAAGTGCAACATCCTCGAGTCTCTCTTCAAAGCCTTATTTGGGATGTCTGTCACAGTAGATGGCCAAACCCTAGGCAACAATTGAAAGAGGACAGAAAGGACCACGGTGAGTAAATACATGTGTTGTGGGTATGGAGTGTGGGTTTTCAGTTGAGAATTCATTGATCATTTACCATAGATAGTCATAATTCTATTTTATTTGTTAATACCTTAATAAGTGGGTAGAAATACTATTATTAGTCTTGTTTTGTTGATGAGAAAACTGAAACAATGAGAAATTAAAATTTTTTTTCCAGATTTTAGAATAGTTCTGTTTGACTCTGACTTCCAGGTGAAGGCTGGAACACATTGTTCTTTGCTGGGGATGAACATGGGTTGATGAATGGTTGGAAGTATGAACAAGGATGATTTTAAGGTGTTGTTGAGAATGTCTAGACTTTTGTTGAGATTACTGGGGCAAGCTCTGGGGCCAAGCAGCTCTAAATCTAGACATTGGACTTGACAGAAATGTGAGTTTGTTATGATACTAGACCTGGTTCTAAAGATGGAGAAACAAACAGCATCTATATTATAGGTCATATTTTGCTGTTGGAAAATTATACATGAAAGGTCTGTTACTGGTGGCCTGTGTGGACTCCACGTGGCCCTGTATCCATCACCTAAGGTCCTATGTGTACTACTCTCTTCCACTCTTCACCTACTCAAAATGCTATCTCTTTTTTATTGATTTTTATTGAGCTCTACATTTTTCTCTGCTCCCCTCCCTGCCTCTTCCCTCCCCTTCAACCTTCTTCCAAGGTATCCATGCTCTCAATTTATTCAGGATGCTATCTTTTTTATTCCATATACAAATCTGGCTCCTTTGGAACATGTCTTAAAATGCCCGTCTTCCAGAGAAACTCTACACAGATTTGTTAAAAGGAAATATCATTCTTATCCACTGAGGTCTGATTTTAAGCATCTGTTCCATTGAGAAATTTTCCAATGAAAAGTAGCCCTCCCTTCTCCATCACTGTCATAACATTGCATTTTATTTGTCTTTTCATAATATCTACCACTATCTGAATATGCATTGTTTATTTATTTGCAGTTATTATTATCAAAGGTGCATGATGTCACCTGCTCATCATTTAAACTTGAACTCTTAGAGGAACACTAGGCCTACAAAGAAAGTGCAATAAACATTTGTTTAAAGAAAAGGGGGAAAAAACTAGAGGAAGAGTGAGAAAATGGAACGTTCTTGGTATACAACTTAATGTACAGAAATGTTTTTTAAAGCATGAGTGCTGTCATTATTGGTAAAGATCTATGTGGAACTCCACTCAAAAGGTAAGCACTCTGCTAAGCTAAATTTCTCAGCCTTACAATGGGGAAGAGCCCTTTAAACCACCCATGTGTACGGACTAAAATCTTAGGGAGGGAAACAGCGGTGTAGTCCTTGACTCACTTATTTCATTCAGGACTATCAATGCGTTGTTAATATTTTGAGACAACCCAATCCTTACTGGAACCTGTCCCATGCCCACCGACTATTCTCCAAGTACCTACCAGGCTCAGTGACTGAACAGATGGACTCTGCTTTGTGTCTGGGAGTCAAGCCAACTCTTGCCGAGCTGGCGACAGCCGGGAACCTTACAGAAGCAGTTAGAAGTCACCAATTTCCAAAAGGGACAGAGGTCTCAGGTCCTACTTCCAAATTTCATTTGCTCAGGTTATGTATTTTAAATGGACTCCTCATTGTTTATCCTCACTTAATGTTTGTTCTTTTTCCATCTGAGTTGATGAGGCATCATGGCTACAAGTATCCTCTTGGCAGAGGATAAACTCCGACATACGGATTACCCCTCAAATCAGCACAACCGCCATAGTCACCCAATTTGACTAGTGTTCACACCACTAATGTAAACAAGTTGAGATGACTTGATGAGGGGATTTTCTTTTTCACAAAATAGTGTCATTCAATAAAATTTAGCCAAAGACAGTAAAAATTAGCTGTTTCCATCTACAACTCATGGAGGGAGTATAGAAGAAAGTAAAACAAATCAGCCAAAACCCTGAATTCTCTATTACTCTGGTTATTTTCATTACAGTTGTATGGTTTGTATTTGTGACTATTGCAAAAAGAAATTTTATTTTCATTACTTACGTAGAAATCTGAGAAAATACAGAGATAGGTTTTTCCCAAAGTCCTAGCTAATAGGAATCAGCAGTGGAGGTTGCATAGATTACCTAAAATGCTTTCACATTTTAGAAGCTACTTCTTTATAACTGGACAAAAGAAACTAATTATGCTCAATCCACAAGATGGGTTGAGAGCAATTTGCCTCCCAGTTTAGATTGAAGATAGGGTTAGAGAGGTGGCACTATTTATTGATTCCTTCATTTCCTCCCTCTTCCTGCCCCCACTTCAAAGTAAACATGTCCTCTATTATAGACTACCCTAGAGTCTATCCTACCTTAACTCCTTCGTTACATGTTTCATCTATTTCTGTGTCCTACAGTCACACAGCAAGAGAGTATCTCCTCCTTTCTTCTTCCCTCGCCTTATCCACAGGTCATGTACATATGAATAACTCATGAATTAACTGATGAAAAAATAACTGAAGAATGTTCTTTTCCCTCGTCAAATCTTTCTCTGTGCAAAATAGTAAAAAAATATGTTTCCTTATATGAACCCTTTTATGACCTATTCTTTTAAAAGGGTCTCATATTGCCTACCTTATTTTCCACATGCATAGTATATATTCCAAACTTGCACTTATCAAAGCATACATGTCTTATCATTTATGAATTTTCAGACTTTAAGGTAAACCACTTTTCCAGCAAATAAACTCATATTTCAGTAATTGATGACTCGTGGTAACCTCTGCATGCTATTCCAATCTTCCAGAAGATTCTTACAGACAAATTCCTTTAGGTTATATATCTAATTCTAGACTTGTTGAGTGATAAATGTAAAGAAAATTTAATGTTAAAACTGTTCAATGTCCTTCAAATCTCTCAGCCTGGAGCCTGTTTTAAGATCCAGTTAGAAACAAGTATTTATACCATGATGATGAAAACTCAAGATTAAAAAAAAAATCAATCATTTGATTTTCAAGAAAGCCAAGCCTAGGTGACTGGTGCCAGAAGCTGCCTGCAAAGAGCTTTTATCTTGTATATTTAAATACATTCATCTTGGAAATGTGATCAAGACAGTAGAGAAACCGAATGTTTGCTTATATTTTGAAAACCTGGATCTTCACCGTGCCCTCCTCCGCTGGATTCTCCTGCATCTGTCATTTTGAGATAGGTTGCCAGAATTCCAACATGTGAGTGATGATTACAACTTAAGTAGGGCATTTTGGCTAAAGAGACAAATCTAAATGGGAAGTTAGAGGGAGACATAAATCTGCCCTGGACTGGAAATAAAAAGAGGTCACTATGGAGAACATATTTCTGCTTCTAGGTGAGAGACTGAATAAGTTTAATGTTTTAAATAATCTGTGGGGTTTATGGGGAAAATAAATAGCTGGATATAGAAATCAAGAATAGCAAAACATAGGACAACATCTGCATATTGTAATAAGATGTTGGGGTATTAGGGGTGTGTGTGTGTGTATGTGTGTGTGTGTGTGTGTGTGTTTGCTTTTTGCAGACACTGTTCATCTCTTCACATAGCCTTGGCTGGCCTGGAACTCTCTGTGTAGACCAAGATCACTTTGAATTCACAGCTGTCTGCCTCAATCTATTGAGATTAAAGGTATGAGCCACCATGCTTGTCTTTTGTTGTTGTTGTTCTCATTGTTGTTCTTGTTGTTGCTCTTTCTTTGTTGAGATGGGGTCTTCATTAATAAGATGCTTTAATGGACCAAAGATGATTGGTATGGGGCTCCAAGTTATCTCATATGAAAAATGAAGATGTTGGGCCAATGCATATTTGGAGGATGATTTCACGATCAAGAAATTCAGGAAATGGCTTGGGGTACTTTAAGGCTATCCGCTGTGACTAAAATCTCTTGTTTTCTTTCCTCCCATGTGGCCTCAGTATGCTCAGGAGATGAACAGATAATTCCACTCTCAGGCTTCAGAAAAAAAAAAATTAAATGCAATGCCTTCCTATCACTGAGTTAAACCATATATTTGTTTTCTGATATGTATAACAGATTGTGAAAAATAAACTCTCTGCTCTGAACCATAAATACCACATCGCACCCATGCATGAGTTTTCTAACAGAATTTGTCTACAACTAGCCATGAAAACCAACGAAAATGATGAAGTAGGGTTTTTTTTTGTTTTGTTTTGTTTTTTGGTTTTTTTGTTGTTGTTGTTGTTTTGTTTTGTTTTTTGTCATTCTGGATAGGAGGTTGTTCAAACAGAATATTACTTTTAGAGATTATACCATATTACTCTCTCCCATTAAGCCTCTCAGAGTAAGAGCTTCACACTGTCTGGTTCAACAAAAGTGAGGGCCTGTGAGTACTGACATATCAGAGATCCAAAATTGAGGCCCTTGTCAGCTATGTGATCTTACATTAGTCATTTAGAGGCCCTGAGTCTCACACTACTCTACTGTATATTGGTGAGGTGTTATAGTTTGTTGTTTTGTTTGAACTCAGGTATACTGGTAACCTACTAGGCTTCTTGTTGATGGATTTTCCTGAATCTATGTCTAGATGTACTATTGTTCAATCTTAAAATATACACAGGGTCATTCATGCCTAAGAATATCCCACGTGACGAAGGGTTTTTAATAAGTCCCTCCCAAGCTTTGACAGAAAGCAGTTCCATCTATAAGGCTTGTTATATTAGACATTGATAGGCCCAACTCCCAGCACTTCTGATCCCTGGGATCAGAAGAGCAGGATGGGTTGGGTGGTGGTGGTGTATGCCTTTAATTGCAACTCTCTGGAAGCAGAGGCAGACAGATCTCTATGAGATTGAGGCCAGCCTAGTCTACAGAGCTACAGAGCTAGTTCTAGGACAGCCTGTCTCAAAAAGAAGAAGAGGGAGCCTGGCAGTGGTGGCGCACGCCTTTAATCCCAGCACTCGGGAGGCAGAGTCAGGCGGATCTCTGTGAGTTCGAGGCCAGCCTGGTCTAGAAGAGCTAGTTCCAGGACAGGAACCAAAAAGCTACGGAGAAACCCTGTCTCGAAAAATCTAAAAAAAAAAAAAAGAAGAGGAAGAGGAAGAGGAGGAGGAGGAGGAGGAGGAGGAGGAGGAGGAAGAAGAAGAAGAAGAAGAAGAAGAAGAAGAAGAAGAAGAAGAAGAAGAAGAAGAAGAAGAAGAAGAAGAAGAAGAAGAGCAACAACAACAACAAGAAGGAAGAAGAGGAAGAGGGGGAGAAAAAGGAGAAGAAAGAGAATGGTGCAAGCCCCTGGATGGCAGAGACGATTTCTATTCTCAGTCCACATTTAATTATTAACATTAAAGCACTATTCCACATACAAATACTAAATATATCAAACCTAGTTGATTATTTGTAGCATATTAAATGCTCAGAGCAAGTAAATATTACTTTAGGATTCTCTAAGTAAAGCAATGAAAGGAAAGATAATTAACTATAGAGCAAACCCCAAATTTTTTCCAATAGTAGTAACTCTGTGATGAACCCTTCTAAACCCCACTGTTCCCCATTAACTCACTACTTGCTAAAAGCAAAACCCTCCCTTAGAAATTAAAGTTGTTTTCTTCCACTTAACTTTAGTTTTAAGAATGTTCCAGGATACCATATGTTTGACGAGTAACCTTGGATTTTTAAAATGTGTGCTACTAGAAATACAAATAGAGAAGAATGTCTGTGGACTTTTTTCAGGCAAATAAGATTTTACTCAAGAAGTGAATCATCTGTCTCTGTTTTCACCAAAGACGCAAACAAGAGAAGTGCTAAAAAAACAGACTTGAAAAACGAATTGGAGATCGAAATAAAAATTCCCCTCACTGTGGCATTGACTACCCTCCAGAGCAATCATGAGAAACACTACAAGATGTGGGCCAGCTAGTTTCTCAAGAGTCTTTTAATATCAGCTTCAACAAAAGAAGAGATTGAGAGTTAGGTCAACTGCAGGTCTCCACCTGGTTTCCATCTAACCATGAGAAGCAGAAGGATTTTTTTTTGAAAGCTCCAGTGAAATTCCAGCCACTGCTACCATTTACACACTTCTGAGAGTAACTGGGGGAAAGTCTACTTTAGTAATACAAGAAAAATGAAGCATTCTAGCCTGACCTCACATAAGGAGGCACAAGGTCTCCTTCTTATGGAGTGATCTTTCTCGAGTTTGTTTCTTAGGACTCCTGCAGAAGTGACAGTTAAGTTGGCTTTGTACTATCTGAGTCATTCACTGACTCCTTTAACCATTCACTGAAAAGTGTTGTGCTGGTCCCTGGGACCCTGACTCCAACTTACTTGGTCTTGGTCTCCATCTTCACAGGCATAGCAATTTGAGTGGCAGCAATACTCTTATCTGAAATAGTATTTAAAAGACAATATCTTATAGGCTACCAATTAGCTATGATGTGTGTCAAAGTACATCTCCAAGATTTCACCCCTAGAGAGTTCAGTAAGTACAGAGTGAAGCCAGGAATCTTAATTTTTTTACATTTTTTCCTAAGCATTCTAATGTAACTGGTCTTACTAGCACACTCTGGAAAGAATGCCCTGATAGAGGAAGGTCATTGGTTAATTAATAAAGAAACTGCTTGGCCTTGGTAGGTTAGAACATAGGTGGGTAAAGTAAACAGAACAGAATGCTGGGAAGAAGGGAAGTGAGCTGAGATGCCATAGCTCTGCTCCCCAGGACAGACGCGATGAAGCTCTGACCCAGGATGGACGTAGGCTAGAATCTTCCCGGTAAGAGCACCTCAAGGTGCTACACACATTAATAGAAATGGGTCAGACTGTGTTTAAAAGAATACAGTTTGTGTGTCGTTATTTTGGGGCATAAGCTAGCCAGGTGGCTGGGAGCAGGGCGGCAGCTCCTACTACAATGCCCTGCCCTGTTAAAGGTCATAATTCTTTGCAGATGGATTGTTCACGAAGTTTTCTAAGTAGAAGCAAGACAGATTGAATTCCCTTCCATTTTAATAAAGAAGTGAGACAAAATTAAATCTCTGTGCTTCACTTTCTTCCTCTGGTATTTCAAAGGCCTGTGGGGAGCGGTTTTAATTAAGTAATTCATGGAGAGAACACCTGTTCAGGTACACCTTGGATTTATTTGAAAAACAGTGATTAAAAACCAAAGTTCCACTGTTACTGGGAGTAGATACGAATCTATTCGTTTTAAGATATAGATAATATTTGCAAAGCTGGAGAGAACTGAGAGCATATGTATTCAACTGCATATACATCAAAAATGTTAACATTAGCTTATGCCAAGAGTGCCAAGCTATCATCTCATGGAACTATTCCAGCCACTGATGGTGCCTGTGTGAGCACTGTGATTAAAACAAACCTAAAATCATACTTCTTCAGTGTAGGAGTTATAACACAATGGGAGGAATATTCAGCATTCTGAGCATCAGTCTCTGCTCCTTCCGGGAAAGGACATGAGGGAGGATGAAGCAAAGGTAACACAAGGCCAGATTTAGAACAAGGCCAAGACAGACATCATCAGGCCTCCAATCCACCTGAGGCCTTGGGCACTTTGAAAGACTTTCCAGCACTAACTCTACTCTCCCAGAAAGCAAGACAACATCAACAGGACATTTTTTTCCCCCTTGCATTCCCCACTGGAACAGTCAAATGTTCTGCTAATGGTCTTTATGTGTTCTCAGGCTTTTGCCCCCTCCCCTACAACATGAGCGGTGAGGAATAAGGTCACAGTCTACATCATCAGAGTAGCTTGACAAGACAATTGCACAACCTCCAAGAACAAGAGAGAACTTAAAAACAAAAACAGTTTCTTAAGAAAAGTTAACTGGAACCATGGTGCATTTAAAATGGTTAGGAGTTTTTAGACCCTGGCTTGATAGGGATAGAAAATATCAGCGAGAGGTAAAGCATCTGGGTGTGTCTGTCAAACCAAAATAGCTTCCATTGCTAACCAATGCCAGAAAGCTGAAAATGAGTCTTAAATGAACAATCTAAAGCATGACCCCCCAAGAAACATTTATAATGATGCTTGGTATCCATTCTCTTGTTAAAATGCCCACACAGAAAATCTCCGCAACTGAGTCATCCATCATCTCAAAACTCACCCATCTGTTATCATGATGTCTCGCCATTTGGCACTTTTTAGGACTATAAGACATACAGAGCACAGAGTGAGCGCTCACTACTGAGAGAAGGACACACGAGTCCTCATATCTTCTCCCTACAAGGACACAAAGTGGTGTGAGCCATGCTATCCTGCCACATATGTGGACCCCACTGTCCACACCCTCATTGACTTCTTGCAGAAAGCAAGGGCAACGATGTGGCATTGGCTCTGAATGGACAAAAAGTCAGCACCTACTGCAAAGGACTCCCATGAAACAGGTGATGCTTTATCTGATAAAACCACAGAAGAATGTTGACAAATAAGGAAGTATAGCTTTAGTTATCAAATGCTAAATAAAAATATTTTCTAGTGATAAAATGATACAACTGACAACACGAAACGCATGTAATCAGAGCTGGTAAACCCTGTACTGGAGTCGATCGTAATTAGCTATTTTGCTTGAGAGAAAATCATACACATGTGCCAGTGGTGATAACTGTCATGGATTTTCAGACAAAAATACCCATCTAAAAAATTATGTGAAGACTGCTAAATATAGAAGACTGGTTGTAGAATGTTTATAAAGTGGAGAAAAATTTTAAAAACTAAATGTTAAAACAACCTAGAAGTGGGTAAGTTATTCTATAGCCATATGACTAAATTGTTGGGAGGAAAAGAGCTTGAAAATGTTACACTAATAAAAATGTAACCCAGTTTAAGATGGGAGAAAAACAGGTCAGGGAGACTAAAAAAAGAAAAGAAGAAGAACAACACAGAGGGCTAGGAAAGGAAAATGAATAAATAATGCCAGGATATTTGAAAAAGCCATGAGAACTTTTTTATTTCATATCCACTTAAAATTACATTATATATACATATATATGTTTATTATATGTGTATATATAAATATGCACATTTATATAGTTGAATTGAAGTTGTACCAATTGGGGTGGCAATGTCCCCTCAAGCAAACTTTAACAAAAACATGAGTGCTGGGCATGTGAAAGCTCTTGGGTTGGTGGTCAGGAGAATCCATGAGACCCACAAAACAACGTAGGCTACTTCCATTGCCCTTGAAGCCTTTGAATAAAGAAGTTAAGACCTTATTGCTGAAGACATAAATGTGCTGTTGACACAGCATTTAGAGTCAACCTGATTCTGACCTGGAAGCCTCTTCATTGAGGAATAGTTCCCATAGTTTCAGAAGGAGCCAGGCAAGCTACCAACAGATAATAGTAGTCGGTAGCCCATATAGCTCTAACAACAATGAACCATAACAATGACCCGCATCCAAAGATATCCTGAAGGGAGAAATAGTGGCACTAATATCCTCGGGTTAACCAATAGTTACCTAATTGGATGTAAGGACCTCTCAATACAAGGGAGCTCATGGTTAGCACTGTAAATTTACGTACCTCACCTATGGCTGATAAGGTCATGGAACCTAGATAAGAACTACTTCCAATGCCAGTTTCCTAAGCCAGTATAATCTCTCCCTGCACTTTGAATACCTACCCTTATACCTACAGATAAATGTAGTTCTCACCCATCATCAAGGAAATAGCTCCTTACTATAGAGACCATGTCAGAAAAACGCAACTGCTCAAAATGCAGAGATCAACTGACCATTGATCACAGTTGATACATTTATAACATACCTCCTACACTTAAGGCTGGGGAACATAACAGAAGAAATGGCAGGAAAATCTTAAGAGCCTGAAAACAAGGCAATTGCTGTAAGATTGATTCTTTAAAAAAAATACACAAAGGAGAAAAAAAGGTGAAATCTTAGAGGAGTGGGAAAACCATAATGTGATCAAGATACACTGTATGAAATTCTCTAAAAAAATAATAAAATACTATATATTAAACTATGTCTTCAAAATCTATCAATAATAGTTCACTCTGTATTACAAAGTTAAGAACAGTTTATGTTTCTCTATAGTAGGAGGCTGCTTGCTTGTTCCGGCTGCTCAGACCTGAAATAACCACACAGAAATTGTATTAATTAAATCACTTCTTGGCCCATTAGCTCTGGCTTCTTATTGGCTAACACTCACATCTTAATTGAACCCATTTCTATTAATCTGTGTATCACCATAAGGCTGTGGCTTACTGGATAAAGTTCCGGCATCTATCTCTGGCAGGGCTACATGGCTTCTCCTTACTCCACCTTCTTTCTTACAGCATTCAATTTAGTTTTCCCCACCTAGCTCTGCTCTACCCTATCACAGGCCCTACATAGCTTCTTTATTAACTAATGGTATTCACGGCATACAGAGGGAAATCCCACATCATTTTTCCTTTTTGTTAACAGTCATTTCTAAATTTTCTGAAATGAACAGATAATACTTCAGAAACTTAAAGGTATTCATTTAACCATAGAAATGATAACTTATATAGATGGAAATTAGGTTTTTACCAAGCTTGCAGTGAGACAGCACCCTTCACATGGCTTGGTCCCACATGGCTTGGTCCCACCCTCCACCTCAGCCTCTCTCTCTGCTATTTCAACTTTAGCTCTGCAAGTCTCTAGGTTTTTTTGCAATCGCTTTCTGCTACAGAGCCTTCATCTAGTTAATGCTATTATTTTTGCAGTTATTTACTCCTTCCCACGACCATGTGGCTTGTCCTACTGGGAAGACCCTGCATCTCTAGCCCTCTTTGGATTTCTATCAAACAAATGAAAGCAGACCCAGTGAAAGGCCACATCTAAGTAAATCTTCAGAAGCAAGGCAAGTCTCTATGAGGCCCTATTTTCCCATTCCATGACACCAATATGTCCCATATAAGAGCTGTCTCTTCAGTAAAGGATAGGAGACTGGCAGAGTTCCAGTCAATCCACAGCATGCTTGTGGAAAACCTTTGTGGCAGAAGCCATGCAGATTTGAAGATCATTTATTGCTGCAGCAAAACTGAGCACTACACAAAGTACAAACATATACACGGTATTATTCTGGAATGACTGACTCAATACCACTGCCACACAAAGTGAACTCCATTCCAGTTCCAATCCTACCCTTTGACAAGGTGAAATTCTTATAAACATGATTACAAGAACCAGGAACTTCTCCTTCCTAACGTTTGTTATGACCACATTGTCGTAACTATTGTGATTTTCAGAATACTATCTTCCTTACTTTGTACTCCCTAAGAGCAGGAGACTATAGTTTTATTGATTCACCATCGCTTCCCCCACAAAGAGCATTGTTCTCAGCAGACATTGGTCTTTGATCCAAGGCAGGAAAATGAAGACAAAAAGGAAAGTATGGGCTAGGTAACAACATTGAGCACAGAGTTGGAAAACATATATCTAGCAAAACAAATATTCTGCAACCCTAGTGTATTCCAGAACACCTTTATAATGAAAATGGGCACTTGTCTGGGATCTCCTAAATACATAATGATAAAAATGATGGTTATAAAGTACTTTTACTATTAACACTTGTAGACCAGGCTGGCCTTGAACTCACAGAGATCCCTAGTGCTGGGATTAAAGGCATGTGGCACCACTGGCAAAAAATATTTTTACTTTTAACAGCTTTGTAATAAGTGTGTTGTCATTATTTCCCAAGGTCAGTACTTTCTTTTTTTTTTTTAGTTGCTTGCATTTTATTTATTTTTTTATTAATTTATTTAATTATTAAAGATTTCTGCCTCTTCCCCGCCACCACCTCCCATTCCCTCCCCCTCCCCCAATCAAGTCTTCCTTCCTCCTCAGCCCAAAGAGCAAGCAGGTTTCTCTGCCCTGTGGGAAGTCCAAGGACCACCCACCTCCATCCAGGTCTAGTAAGGTGAGCATCCAAACTACCTGGGCTCCCACAAAGCCATTACATGCAATAGGATCAAGAACCCATTGCCATTGTTCTTCAGTTCTCAGTAGTCCTCATTGTCCATTATGTTCAGCGAGACCGGTTTTGTCTCATGCTTTTTCAGACCCCGGCCAGCTGGCCTTGGTGAGTTCCCGATAGAACATCCCCATTGCCTCAGTGTGTGGGTGCACCCCTCGCAGTCCTGAGTTCCTTGCTCGTGCTCACTCTCCTTCTGCTCCTCCTTTGGATCGTGAGACTTCAGTCCAGTGCTCCAATGTTGGTCTCTGTCTCTGTCTTCTTTCATCGCCTGATGAAGGTTAATATTCAGGGGGATGCTTATATGTTTTTCTTTGGGTTCACCTTCTTATTTAGCTTCTCTAGAATCATGAATTATAGTCTCAATGTCCTTTATTTATGGCTAGAAACCAAATATGAGTGAGTACATCCCATGTTCCTCTTTTTGGGTCTGGCTTACCTCACTCAGGATAGTGTTTTCTATTTCCATCCATTTGTATGCAAAATTCAAGAAGTCATTGTTTTTTACTGCTGAGTAGTACTCTAATATGTATATATTCCATACTTTCTTCATCCATTCTTCCATTGAAGGACATCTAGGATGTTTCCAGGTTCTGGCTATTACAAACAATGCTGCTATGAACATAGTTGAACATATACTTTTGTTGTATGTTTGGGCATCTCTTGGGTATATTCCCAATAGTGGTATTGCTGGGTCGAGAGGTAGGTTGAACCCGACTTTCAAAACCAGCTATGAGCAGGAAAAGCAAAGCTTTGGAATAGATCATCCCAAGAAACCTGTAGGTTACCTGGAGGTAGCAGTTATTAGAGGCCTGAGCCTCAGGTGGAGCAAGGACAACCTCTTTGCTGGTACAATAGCTGTTGGACACCACTGCCATGGCCATGTTTTGGCTTTAGTATCTGTAAGAAGAGTGCCTACCAAAGTTCATTTGTGAGTTTAAAGTACTAGAGTCAGCTGGAAATTTCTTCTAAGTCAGAAAAAAAATGGGGAATAGGTCCTGACCCCGTGATTCTGACTTAAGAACCAAGAAATACCAAGTAGCAAGACCACCGTGGAAATCAGTGAAGGGAATTTTTAGCATTCATAGTCCTGAACTCTGAAGAAATTATTCTAAAGGCCTCAGATAAAGCGCAGAGGTTCTAAAATCTGTCTATCTCTGATCAAAAAAGAGAAAGCACTAATTTCTACTTTCAAGATAGATTTGGAAACTGAATGGTAAATACTACTTTCTAAGAATAATTCACATCATTATCCGCAAGCCCACCCATGGATTCCACAGACCAGCCATTAACTGCCATGTGTGGCTGCAACGTAGTAAGAGACATGACCAGGATTTGCTGCCCTTTCCTTTCTCGTGTCCTCATCACCGTCAGAAGGATAAATATAGAGCCTTGTTAGACTTGGTGGGCAGACCTGTTGCTCTCCGTCTCTGCTGAGAATAATCGGAAAGTCAGGGTGCAAACATGCCTCATCTTGACACTACAGGCAGATCCCCCTTAGCCTGGAATGAAGCCCACTGTGACAGCTGTGGGTTTAAGTCCCCCAAATCCTGGTATCTAACCTGACAATTGTCTAAACAAGCCCGAGAAACTGGAAAGTCTTCACTTTCCCAAGGTCTGGCCAAAGTTTCATGTTCTCAGTCCAACTCAAAGTGCCCTCTAAAAATCAATTGCAGGAGTCCCTGCAGGCTGGTGAGGACCAGGGCCAACCAAGTATCAGCCTACAGTGCCTAGGCAACCTCTCTGAGGCACTTGAACTGGTCGGGCCTGTCCTGCCAGGATCCAAGAAAGGAGAGGAGGGGAGGAGGTACAGGGATTGGAAGGGAGCCTAGAGTTGGTTGAGGGAGGGTGGGACGAAGCAAGTTTCTGCAGCAGGCCACAGCGAGCAGAGGAAATCAGGAAAGAGCGATTATGCTCCAGTGTATAAAAACTGAAGGCTGAATTTGCAGAAGTGGGTGGGGCTGGTGCGTCCCAACCAAAGACATAAAAACGAAGTTCTCCCTGCCACTCCTCTTTGATGGCATACCTGGGGTTCTTGCCTCCTGATACCCCAGCAACATAAGAATGACAGAGTGCTGACATCTGCAGTAGTGTGAGACCTGCTGCTCCCAGGAGGGAGGAGGTAAGAGCCTGGGGAAGGAGGAGGAGGTGCCCTTTCCCTTAAGCTCTCCCATCGCTTGCTGGTCTGAAGCTGCAAGCTGCAACTGACCTAAGAGCTGTGGGTCTTGGGCCAGAGTTGTGTCTGGCAACTCCTGTCCATCTCAGAAATTCTTGGCCCAAGCCAGCAGGCCCGGGGTATATAGACTCCTAATTCATGAGAATTATGGCAGGTGGGGATGTTGTGAGTAGAACTTTCTTGTATCAGTGAATAGGCAGCACTGGTAACTCACCTATGTCCTTACTACCTACTGTTTAGAAATGACTTACCTGCATGGAGAGCCTATAAAACGGAAGGTACTAGTCAATACTTGCACTATTTTAGATCTCTTTGCAAATGCTTGCTGTAGAATTTTGAAAGAAATCAATGTTTGTAAACAAAAAAGAGTGTCTTAGGATGGCATATAATAATGGTGGAGGCTGACTGAAATCCTCTCATATACAAAGTATGACTATGAAATGCTTTAAATATTATTGTAAGCCTATGGGATAAGTGTTGTTTTATCTGTAATTCTGGGCAAATGAAAGTGAGACTCGAGGAGGCTAACTAAAGCCAGCTTTCATTCCTTGCAGAGCCCATACTCCCTGCATCTGCATCAGTGGGGTTGTTTGTAATCACTGGCCTTCCAGGTTCAAAGTGCTCAGCCCTGGTACAGAACAATTTGGGTTTGTAAAGAGCCTTTTTCCAGGCAGAATCAAGGTGATACCATCACCTCCTGTTTCCCATTACATCCACTACCTTAGAACTTGGTCTCTAGGACTCGGGCTTCTGCAACCCTTTCCTGTGGTCAGAATAAGGCAGTCCACGCCATCTATGGCACGAACAGTGCCGGGGCTGTCCAATTGAGGTCGGAAGTTACTCTGGAAACTGTAGAACTGGTAATAGAAAGGGGACGGAAATATATTTGAGAAAGGGAGAGCTGGACCCTGCACCAGCATCCTGGGGGCAGCTGGAATTAAGGCTCACCACCAGAGTATAGTTAATAGACTCCTCACAACTACAGAGCTGATCCACTCTCTAGTCTCTGCTCATAGTGAATCAGCCACACTGACTAGCCTACCCCGCCACAGACCTCTTCTCTCTGCCTGAAACACTTTTCCCTGTAAAGTGAATTTCTCCCGTTCCACCAGGTTTTGCCTATTCAGATGTTGCCAATTCCGTGAACACTTCTCAAATCAAGGCATCTAAAACATTGCCCCCCTCACCTGACTACCGTTTCCATAATGTTTATCACTCTTACTAGTTTCTCTTGTTTAATTTTTGCCACTAGTTTCAGGAGGATAGAAACTTGCCTCTTTTTACCTACTGGGCATTACCAAGTCCTTGGGGCTAAGTTGTATTGTTATGAATAGCAGATGCCCAGTTAATGTTCGGTGGGCGAGTGAATGATAGAAAAGATGGGGAGATGCCTAGACTACTAGTTTGCCTCCCTCCCATTCGGCACCCCCACTCAATCCTTCATAGGAGACAACCATGTGCGCCTCTAAAAACTGCAGGTGTTTCAACAGCTGATTTCATTCTCGGGTAACAGAGGGAAAGAGGTCAAAAGGCACCAACTAGACTTTGTTCCATGAGAAACAACCAGGAATGGAAAGGCTGGCTCTGCAGGCCAGTGTGATAAGCTGCACAGCCTATGACTCACCGCAGTTTGACCTTCTAGGCAGGGGAGCTGGGAGAGATCTTAGCATTGCCTGTGTACCTGTCATGTCGATATATCAGACATCCTAAATTACTCCTTTATATATACTTCCTGCTTTACCAAGCCACCACTGCAAGTCATGCCAGGGTCCCTTGCACAGCAGTTGCTGGGGGAGGGGGGTTGTCATTCACTTTCAGGATGACAAGAAAGTCATATCTGAGACCAGAGGATGAAAGGACTTTGTGTGAGCACTCATGCTCTCTAAAGTCGGTACCTCCATTTCCCCCCATTTCTGCTCTGTACAAGTGAAATACTAGTCCATGCCTAATAGCAAGTGAGATGGGTGAAATTTCAGTGATGAAAGCACTCTCTCAAAAATTATTATGACAGTGAGATAGGGACCATCACAGTCTCTCTCTTGCCCTCGAGCTCCCAGCAAGAGATGGAGAGCAAAGAAAGCTCGGGGAGCTGTCTTGATTCTGGAGAATTTCGTTTTCAGAAAGACTACAATTGCGAACTTCGTCTATCAGAGAAACTTCCTTGAAAGATTCCTCCCCCCCCACACACCTACCTCAAAAATCAAATCACACACCTTAATTAACACCTAGGACACTTACTCTTCGGGAAAAGCACGAGACACTCTTGCACAGTGCTGTTTCTCTCTGGCATGCACACCATGGCTGGCACCATTTCACAGGCTGCTGGGTTTTATGGGTCCCTCTGTGCACTTCCATGTTCTCCATTGTAATTGATGCTAAGCTTGGCCAGCATCAGCCCTGGCCCTGGCCTGTATGATTTAAAAGACAGCTGATTCCCTGGCTGGCTCTGTGCTTCTGTTTTTAAGATGCTGCTTGTGTTGTTTTATTAGGTTCCCTGTATAATTCTTGATTTGGGGGATTTTAGAAAATAACTTTTTAGCAAGAAAATAATTTTTTTGAATTGGAATCCAAGGTTGGGTCCTGTTGCTTCCTGGAGAAGCACAGACCTACAAAACAGTATTGAGACATAGAGAATTACAATAAGCACCTACGTAATCCTTTTTTATTCATGCCATGGTGGCAGTGAAACTTTGTTGAGACATTTCTAGGTTCTAAGAGCTTTCCTAGGATGACCTTCTTTCGTGGGATAAAGATATTGTGATATTTGGAGGGTGAAATACCATGGTGTATTGGATGATAGCATCAAGAGTTGTACTGCACTGGTTGATACAAGAGCCTGTATTTCTACACATCCAGGAAGGCACCTGGATGTCTACTGGACAAGAGCACCTGGAGCTCATCTTTATGCAGGTGTTGAGATTGCCAGGCCTTTCCTATGCAGAGAGTGTCAGCCAATGAGAGGATGCTACAGATGGTTGTTGAACATTATCAGCACATCCCACTCTCAGCTCGCTCGCCAAGATTTGAAGACATGTTTGAAAGGGACCCCGTTTCTCTGGGGCTCTTTTTGACCTCTAATAAATTGACAAATGTTCTCATAAAGACAAATGGTGCATCTATCAAAGGGGAACATGAGAATCAGCCCAGTCGTAGAATGTACAGTCTAGACAGTGTGAAACTGGAGACTTTTTTAAAGTTCTAAACCTTTAGAAGAAATTTTAAGACACTTAATCCTACAGTGGGGCCAAGGACTAATACCATAATAATGCTACTCATCATTGAAGCACTCCTGGATGGGCTTGTCTCATGTCATCTCATGTGCCCGAGGCAATTTAGCATAGTGGGTAAAGATGTTATAGGTTATAGTTTTAGGTGCCTGACATTATTAGTCCTCACCTGTTTGATACTGAATCAATTTCCAACCACTCTGTGTCTTCAATCCCCATCTTGAAGTGAAGATAATAATAAACCTATTTTCTAAGGATGTTGTCGGGTTACATGAACTCATTTATATAAACAATATTTGGACCTACATCAATAATATATCCATGTTGTTGTCAATTTGTGTGTGTACACATGCACATGAATGTGCCATGTCTAGTATAATGAGTTCTCAAATAGAGTCTGTTTCTGCTACTTTCCTTGCTAATAGTACGTGAGACAGGTCTTTTTGCCACCAATTTATAAGTTTGAAACTGAATAGTCAGGTCAAATGGCTAGAATAAGACTCCCAATTTCTCTAATAGTCTTAATCCAAGGCCCGTCTTCTTACATACCATATTTCAGTTAAGGTACCAAGGAGGAATTTATATTCCTCTGAGAATCTACTTGGAGAAAATGTGTAGTCTTAAACCTGACTAACTTCCTTCTATATCAGCAATAACTTATTGGCCTTGTGCCATCAAGAGCTAGTGAGCAAAATATGTTGAGAATAAATTGTGGACCCAGAATTTCACCAAAGGCATCACAACATTCTCCTCTGTTTAGAACTCTTTCCAAGATCATACAACTAGCCTAGCCTTGGGGTCAAAGTTTGTCCCCTGCAAAAGATCAAAGGAGCTCCTATTGCCAGGATCAAGTGTGGGACATGATTGATAGCATTTTTGAAGGAGTTTTTCTTCTGGTTCTATGATGTCATTGTCAAATATGGCTCAAATCTGTTAATATCAAATCTCTGGAGCTGTCACCCCAATACTAGTGTTAAAAGAAATGTCCCTTATGTCTTCGCTGATCTGATTAAAGATGCTTATTTTGTGTGCTCTGATAGCCATAATTATGCCTTAATATTGGGATTGTTTTACTGAATCCCTCCCCACACTTGCTCCTTCCAGAATCCTAGGACCCCACAGCCGGGAGAAGCCAATCATCATTCTGCAGTCTACATGAATGGAGCCTGCAGAGCTCTTTGATAATCTCCGAGTATTAATAGTAATTAATAATTGAGAATAGTTTCATTGTATTGAATGTTTGCCATATGTGAATTTAATTAGCTTATGTAATTTTAAGACAGCCACAATCTGGAGAGGTTTCTCATCCATCTGACCCTTGATATTTTAGGGAAATCTGAAGTCTAGGGGGCACACAAACTCAGTCAAGACCACCTGACTGAAAGTGGCAACACAGAGTGAAAACATCATAAACCTGTGACCGATCACACACGCTTCACCTCTGGGCTCTACTGTTGCCACAGATTTCTCCTCTCTGAATCACCCTCCCGAGACAGTTTGATAACATGATACAGATTAGCCTTGGCAAAACCCGTCCTGCTGGCTGCCTCCTGCAGTGAACTCTGTACAAACCTGTCTCGCCTGTTTCCCTGAGTCCTCCTGGCCTTGCTGTACCTCGCAGGACTTGGCTGTTTAACTTCCTTTTGCCTCCTTTTGTGGACATGGTTGAGCTCTTCAACTGTTCAGCTTGAGTCCTCCAACTCTATAATCCCAGAGGCAATAAGATGTGAGGATGAGGGTAGAGGTTTTCTCAACAAGGAAATCCAAAGTCCAACTTTACTCTTTGGATAGTAGTGTCCCAGCGTGCCTTACTGGGAGGCTGGATTTCATGGCAGGGCATGCAGCATATTTTTACTGTACTGAAATAGTTACAATAATTGGCACCTTAGAGTGAAGCCTGGCCTGTGAGTCCATCATTTACAAAGGTATGACTCCGTATCAGAAACATGCCTTCCTTTATAAGTGGTGTTTATATAATTGAAGTGTTACCATAAGGTATGCAGAAAGAAGCAGATAAACCTAACTAAAGGATAGCCTCTTTACTTCCTGTGTGATCACAGACAAAGAATTAGTTTTCCACAATATTTTCTAATCCCTGTATGAGCGTTATCTCATTAATTTTCACTCCAACCTAATGAAGTAAATACTTCAGTCATTTCACAGACAATACAGCTTAGTCTAGTTTGGCTAAGCACCAATTAGATGGTGAGGTTGGATTTGAACCCTGTTCTTTCAATGCCAACATCCATTCCCTGAGGATGAGTATAGTGTGTGAATTATTAATTTGATGTTCAGTTATTCATTTTCTACTTCAAGATCATGGACAAATCATCTCCATGTCCTTTTGAAGCTCAGGCTGAGATCATTTTCCAAAGACCTGACCAACTGCCTTGCTCCTCATTTGCTGGCCTTTTAATTAATGATGGAACAGCCCCAACCTGTGCCCCAGCCGTGACTCCCTACCCCTCTGTTAATTCAGCTATACTGCCACATGAAAGAAGCCACACCAATAGCTGTAAGGTTTGTTCCTTTTCAACAATTGATTTTCTAAACAAATACTATTGCTTACCTCCAAGAGGAATATGGGGATAGCTTTTATTCTCTCCTTCTGCATGGCAACATTCTCTTCTCTTTTAGAGTTCCAGTACACTCAGAGTTTTGAAGGAATTTGTGGAGTTGGGACTTGGTTTAGTACCATTAGAAGGCAAGCCCATGAACGTAAAAAATTTCTCTGTCACATCTGTCACTGTGCCCTGGTACCACAGCAGTTCTGACTACAACATGCTCAAACATATCTTTCCTAGATTGATCTTTTGTCTTATAAGTGTAAGGCTGCTAACGAGTCATTTTTAAGATCTATTGATTTCACTTATGAGCATATCATTTTTGGTTGTGAGCCTAGCCTTTAACGGCTGAGCCATCTCTCCAGCCCATGAGCATATCATAATAACTTGAATCATTGCCATTCTTTTAGGGACAGATTTTCTTCTACAAATCTCCTAGTAAAGGATTTGTATGCCTATTTGGGTAGCCACTGGTAAAGAGCAGGTTGGACAATGACCATCTGAATGTCCCAGCTACACCCTTCTCACCTAAATCTTGCTACTTCTTTGCTGTAAAAAGTCCAGAACTGTTAGATTTCTATTTTTTGAACAGCAACAATGTCCTAACACAATAGCAAATGCCCATAATAGCTATAGATCTGACTCAATTTTTAACTCAGCATCTTGAGGTGAGAAGAACTAACTGATGGAGTGATCTGAGTAACTTGCTGTGGGACACATAGCTGGTGGGTAGTAAGTCTAGACCTCAGTGGAGAAAGGCTCCCAAATCCAATCTCTTTCTCCTAAGCTACCCAGTGAACCCACCTCTTGCCTTTGCCTGGGTTTGTCAGGAAGCTTTCCATGACAGGTAGAAACTAGCACTATCCTGACTTGTTTCAAACCAGGTACCAATTTGATTTATCATATCTCGATTGGCGATAGTCACTAGAATGTGACTGTGGTTGGTTTTCCTGTCTCTGTCTGGGGATACAAACCTGTATAAGAGGCTTGGTGTTGTGTAGTTGCTTACTATTTTGTTGAGGGGGGAGGAGACAGACTGCTGTGTGATCTGATTTGCAGAAAAATGGCTCTAGACCTTAGAAAATGTTCCCTAGGAGTAGAAGTCATGAGGCTCAAAAAGGAAAACCCTTTGTGGTATGCAGACTGTGGATGTTAAATGTGTGTTGAGAAGAACAGGAGCCATTCGTGGCTTGTTTTTCACTGCAGCATTCAGAAAAACACAGGTTTCACTAAAGTCAAATCCTGTTATTTCCATGGAACTTAGGTGTGTTTAAAAAGTAAAATCCTCTACGTGGAAATGAGTGGTACTTACAATGGAAGGAGTAAATGGAAAAATAAGTACAATGAGCCCAGAGCACTGTGAAAAAATTACAGCTAGGCTCTGCCCTCCTGAATGCACTGACCCGAAGACAGGTTCTAGTTCTGTTTAAGAATTGACTGCAAACTGGTATCAGGTAGCAGGCACACAGCAGGATGAACCCAGTCTGGAGATACAGACTAGCCCAGTCAGTGTAAATATGCCTACCGCCACTCAGTTATACACTCAGAAATGACTGAAATTTGTGTTTTATGCTGTGTGTGTTTTACAGAGAAATCTCTTTATGTATAGCTGGGAAACAATCTTCAAGATATAGTGTGAAGTTGGGCAAATACACAGAGAAAATCTGAATGCTATCATCTGTGAATTGTTAAAGGGATGGAGACATATACAGTTCTATTGTTTTATAGGCAAGGGCCCCTGTGGAAGAATTTAAATCTGTAGAGGGAAAGAGGTTCTGGCACTTGGAATAGAAAAGCAATGGGCTCACTGTTCATGGATCACCATTTGATTTGTGTTCTGGGTACATGGAGGGCTAATTCGTAGAATTTCATCCCTTTAAAAAAAGATCAGCAGAAAATTGAGACTTCTTAAAGCAGCGGTTCTCACTGAGGGTGTCACCTGGATTCCAGATGACCACAGTAATGTCCCCTAACCAGCAGCATGGACATGGCATAGAGTTGTTCCGTGGGCATGGTATGGTATTGTGACAAACCACCATCAGAATCTACTTTTTTTTCTAAGTAGTGTATATGAAGATTACAGCTTGAGATTGGTGAGGAGGCAGATACGTAAATCAGCATCTCTGAGGTGGGGCTTGAGTCTGGTAGATGATTTCCCAGGCAGCTGACATTATGTAACAGAGAACACTAAAGCAATTTAAAGTAGGACCAATTTTGATGCTGTGTGATTCCGTCTTATTCAGTGTGAGACCTCATTCCAGTGAGCACTGGCTAGAATGCTGTATTGGGTCTCCTGAATGTCACAGAGAAACATGCAATGGTGAGACCTTCCTGGCCTTGGTGAGCAAGATGCCCACGTGTATTAGCTTCGAAATTATTCTCTCCCTATCTAAAATGAAATCAGTTTGGGATGGAGCTTTGTGGTAGAGTTATTGCCTAGTGTGTACCAGGTCCAGTATTCAACACTTGGCACTAAGTACAACAGTAAGAACAAATTTGACTAAAACGGATTTGACCATACAACACCGAAGCTTTAAAGACCCTTTATCAGTGACCAGGCATAAAGTCATAGTGGTGGCAAAGTCAGTCTTAGAAGTCAGAAGGACATAGGTTTGAAAGCCTCTCTGAGTCTCTGACATAGACTCTTACTACCTACCCTGGAGAACTACCAGATCTAAGACACAAAAAGATAATAGGTGGTGCTTGGTCTACTGGGGTGAGTCAATCATAGGTGATAATGACATTGTTTGCTTCCTCTCATCTGCCCATTCCGTGTCCTCAGTTCAATCCCTGCCTCTTCACATCTGCTCAATGCGTTTTGAGCATTTCATGGGCAGATGACATTTCTCACATTGCATTTGAAGCCAAAGACCTTGCATGCTGCCTCTTCCATATCTTGACAGACAGAGGAAAAAACTCACAGTCTCTTACCAAATTGTCTGCCATATTTTGAAAATATAACTGAAATCTCATTACATGGATGAATGGCTTTCCATCAACTCACTCCAAGCTTTGATATTAATATAATTGTTATAAGAATATTGCAGTTAGCCTCAGAAGCAATTGGAACGTCATCACTGTTAGTTACTTGAGCTGGATACAAGTGTAAGGAGAGCTGGTGAGGACACAGAAGACTTTTCCAACGAGTAGATGATGTTATGTAGATGACAGGTATGTGTTGAAGGCAGGGAAGGCGAAGGTACCTCAATCAAAACAAAAGTCCTTCTCTATAGGAGCTGGAGCCATTTCAAAATAGAAAGCTGAACTGCTTTAAACTCTGATTAAGCCAGTTACAGCATTGCACTGGTTTCAAAACTGTCAGAGGGAATCAGCATTTTGAGACAAAGGATACTGATCTTGATGAGCTCTGTAAATTCTAGCTTCTCACTGTTATACCAAATCATCTCCTCCAGCCTCACTTGTCTGTTGAGTTCTTGAAGAACTTGCTTTGTGTTAAGTCCCAGCTCCAAGGTCAGGGACTAAGTCTCATCTTGTGTAATATCACAGGTCTAGAACAGGTGCTCATTCGCAGAAAGAGTAAGCATGATCAAGGATGTTGTACAGGGTTCCCTGCCTAGCTACACTCAGTGCTTGCTCTGTGCTACCCAGTGGTATGGAAATGCTGGGTGTTGTCTGTCTAGGTAGCAAGGTGTTTCCCACTGCAAAGATGTTGCCATCTTACCCACTTACCTCTTAGGAATGTTTACTCTAGCCAACAGTCGTCTCCTCCACCAAACTGTCTTGCTGAGTGAATTTCTCTCAGAGTGGCTCCTGCTCTCCCTCTGCCTCACAGAGGGCCCTTCCCTGCTTAAATCAGGTCACATCTCCTGGGAGCCTGCTCCTGGGAGCCCTCAACTACGCCTATCTACCAAGGAAACAGAAGATATGACAGCAAATTCAGATGGAAGGCAAGTGTCAGAAAGACCAGTTATGACTTAAGAAAAAAGTCTCAAATCCCCAGACATGATCAATCACCTAGAACTAATCTCAGCAGTCTCTGGAGACCTTTGGGGTAGGAGGTGCCATCTTCCTCTTCTACCCAAAGCAAAGATTATATGGCCCCCTGTGAATTTTAAGATGTTCTAGGTGAGTCACCTGCTTACTCTCACCCCCCAGTTCTACTACTTGTATCTAACCATATTTCTATCTTTGACCTTGGAAGAACACTGATGTTTACAGCATTGAAAAATCACCCTAAAGTTTTTGTGTCATTTGTCCCAACCTGGAAAGACTGATAGGAACTTCCCCAATCAGCTTGGGGTTAAAAGTATTTCACTTCTAGGTAGTCAGGAGAAAAGCTACAGGGGTGTGGACATGAGGTTATTTGACAGACCACCTCCCAGGTGGGGCCAGGATGTGACCTGTTACAATAAGAAAAGACAGATCAACATCTAGTGTCCAAGGACGTCACACCTAGCTAGGCCTCTGAGCCACTACTTATCTTGCCATTTGTTAACTCTATCTCCTCGTCCTCCTGTAGGACAAATGGGCAGAAACAGAGGAGTGATTTTCACATCCTCTTAGGAGCTATAAAATCTGGAAGTGATGATTTTGAATCACTGTGATCAACAAAGGGTCGGAATTCTGAGACGTTTACCACACTCACTGATTCTTATGTCTCACATTCCTGCACGCACACACACACACACACACACACACACAGTGTCCTCAGGCAAACCACAGACACCCCTATTCTCTCCTCAGAGAAGTCTCACCTGTTTTATGTATCAACCCTCTGTAAGGAACACATGGCCCTACAGTCAATAAGAAGACAGAGTCGAACATGGAAAGGTTCAGAAGTCATTGTACCAAGTGAGCTCTGAAATTTACCAGCTCCTTGAGCCTTGAGCTCTAATATGAGATGTACATCTTCTTACCATCTATTAGAAAGAAACACGGGGCCATGCAGCTAGATCGCCTGGCTTTAAAATTGGCTTTTACTGTCTATTTCTTTTGAAAAGTTTCTTAACTTCCCTCTGTGTGCTTACCTCACAGATATGTGGTAATTAGAGAGTTAAATATATAATGTCCTTAAAACAATGAAGGATATAATAAACATTCACAAGTATGGACAGTTATAGTTGCATTGCTTAATGTTAAGACAGATTTTCTAAGCACTGAGGGGAATCATAGATTCCTCCATAAGTCTGTTATAAAGTCAAGGTCTCACTCTCTGAGTAACTATGTGCCAGAACATAAAATACATTCAATTTAGGGAACATGTGGCCCCATATCTTCAGCGGAAAATTGAGATCCTAAACAAGAAAATGAGCCTCAATCCAAGGGAGTAAGGCAAAACAAATACTGGTACCCACCTTCCCAGTTCCCAGGCTGGTACTTTGATCCCTAGTATGATTTCCATGACACGGTCATGTAGGTTGCTCCCATTGTTTCCCTTCTGTGGACTACTTATAACAACTGGGAAATGTCCATTTCCATCTCTGTGGAATGGATTTATGCATTACAGTTGTTTCTGTGCAGTTAGACAATTACCAAAAATGATGTGTGAGCAGGGAGCAGGTGAGCAGCCCTGTGTTTCTGATGACTGAAGATATGCAAGAGTCTAAGGATGTTAAAGCTCTACCTCCAAAATCCATATTGGTCCTGAAAGTTAGATTTCTGTGTTTGGGGGATTGTAAAGGGGAGAGAGGGAGAGAGAGAGAGAGAGAGAGAGAGAGAGAGAGAGAGAGAGAGAGAGAGAGAGAAGAGAGAATTACATTTGATTATTTCTGTGATGTCTCTTTGCCTGGACCTCCAAGAAGATGGCTCCCCATATAGCGCCTGCCCTGAACAGCCTTCCTCCCCATCGTCAGTGCTGTCTCATCGCATCATTTGAACTTTTACGGGCATCATCACCTGATAGGATTTGAGTTACCTGTGCGGCTGTTGTGGTGATCCAGGACTTGTTCAACTCCAGCAGGCAGCACTGCCTATCCAGAGCCCACCTGGGGGAGCCTAATTTGATCTCCAGGTTACAGATGTGCACATCTCTAAAGGAACCCTCTTCTGGGCTTTCGGAAACACCTGTGACAAGCCTTGTCTCATTTCACAGAGGCTTTAGATCTGAATCCTGAGTGGAGTTAATCTGAGTCCTTTAAAAAGAAACACTAGCCAATGTTTTGGCCTTATAATAAAACTGAAGGGAAAAGTACCTTCATCTGGTATTGACGACCTGTTCTCATAAATAACTCCAAGATTGGGAAAGGGCATAAGATCCTGGCCTCTTAGAATCTTCTCATCTAATTGGCTCACTTTCACAAGCATACATCCACCAATAGGATTTGTGATCTCTCTCTCTCTCTCTCTCTCTCTCTCTCTCTCTCTCTCTCTCTCTCGTGTGTATGCTATAAATGAGTTTGCACATATATGTGTGAGTGCAATTGCCTGCATTTGTATCTGTGGAAGCCAGATGTTGGCATCCAGATGTTTTCCGTTGTTTCTCCACTTTAGTTTTTGAGACACAGTCTCTCCCTGAAGCTTGATGTTTCATCTAGACTAACAAACTACCAAATCCCAAGGATCTACCTGTCTTTGTCCCCCAGGGCTAGGGTTATAGGACATGTCACTATGCCTGACTTTTACCTGGATGTTAAGGATCCAAACTCAGGTCCTCATGCTTATTTGGCAAACACTTTACCCACTGAGCCATCTTCCCCAGCATTTTTCTTCCTTTGTTGATGCAAGACCTTGTTGTATAGACCAAGCTAACCTCATGATCCTTTTGCCTTAGCCTCCTGAGTGCTAGCATTACGTGCGAATGCCATCACACATAACTAGATTTATTTGCCATGGGAATACCTAAACCAATTATTAAGCAAATTGCAATTCCTGAAACTAGATCCCTTTGGAAGTTGCTTAAATAATGTTTACCTTGTTTGAAAGATTTGCAGAGATTCAGGAGAAATATTGGGTTATTTTAACACAGAAATAAATTTGAAAAAAATAGGAAAAGCATAATGTGTTTCTTGAACATATTAGTGCTATTTTATAAAATTTTTGACAACTTTGAATGCAAAAGATAACTTAATATGTATGCGCTCAGCCAAGCATAGCTTCTTAAAGGTTATTTGAATGCATATGCATAAATGTACATATCAGTATACATGTATATTGAAGTGGAAATTGTTTATATTTTTGCAAAATTATTTTAGTATAATTAGCTAATCAATAAAACTTATACATATTAATGAGCCATGTAATGTTTTGGAACATGCATGCATTGTGTGATGCTTAAATCAAGCTAGACATATCTCTCTCCTCATTCTACTTTTGAAAAAACGTTTTACTATATCAACCTAAAATGTCAAATAATGAGCAATGTATAGCAATTAACAAGTTCTGGTAAATGATTGCTAATTAAATTTTATGATACATAGAGCAGAGACAATCTATTTTTGTGTTAAAATAATTCAATATTTCTCTTGAATGGCTGCAAATCTTTCAAACAAGGTATACATTTATTTAGGCACCTTCCAAAGGGATCTATTTCCCAGAATTGTAATTTGATGAGCAATTGGTCTAGATATTTCTATGGCAAATAAATAATTCCATTTACATTTCATGCAGGCCTGGTAACACAGCACACCCTGAATCACTCATTACTATATGTGCAAAGCCTCAGACCTCACAAACAGTGTGCGAGCAATGTGGGCATATAAAGGAAACAGAACATTCCAGTTCCTTCCATTTCTTCAGGCTTTATTATGAGTACTCCCTTCTTAGGAGCTTTCAGTGAGAGGACAAGGAAATATGTGAGTTGCACAACCAAATTCAGATGGGAGATGCGAGCCACGTAGATGGAGATGAGAGAGAAAATGGGCAGACTGAACTAATGAGCTCTGAGAGGCCAGCATAGAAAAGCAAATACTAACCTAGCTATATGGTACTTTATTTTCCCTGAAGCTGGTGTTATAAGGCAGAAGCCTCTTAAGTCAACTCTTCTCCATGCTCTGACAAAATTCTGAGGGAGGGGTAGAGAAGAACCTTGCTAACCTCCCATTTCAATCTAATTGTAGTCCCTAGGTTTTTAAAAAGTGAATAAGAAGCAGGGAGCTGCCATTCCTCATGAGTTTTAGGGGGTGGTTTAGAAACTAGTTACAGGTTGCTGATGCATGCAGCTGTGGCCCAAGCTTAGGTTCGGATCACCAAATTTCATGCCTGTAATGGTCACGTAAGAAAGCAAGAAAGAGATTTCTTCCCACTTTGGCTACCTGAACACCTGTTAAAAGGATTCTTCTTGCCTTAAACACAGCTAAATATTTTATTCAGGTTGGGAATATTGTCACCACTTCTAAAACAGCTATCTTGGAATCGAATTGTACCTATTTTGTCTTGCTGAGTGAATGGCCTCAACAGCCATTCACCGTTTCCAGAATTATTATCCTTTGAAATACTTGTCACCCAAAAATACACACCCAAATAATATTCCCATTCTCTAAGGCTCTACAGGGAACAAAAACATGTCCTTTGGTATGAAATGTAGATTTTCTGGAACATCCCACTCTGGGATCCCCCAGGTCTCAAATGGTAGGAAAAGCAGAATGGTTTAATGTCACTCCCGAATCTTAAAATCTACAAACCATTGTTCCCACCCCCAGAGTAACCCCTATTCCCTTGGATGTTCTAGGCTTTGTTCATTTTATCTTTGCCCTTTTACCTTCATCCAGATCTATATGGGAGTCCAGCTGAAATGCCCAGTGCGAAAGCTCTGTCTTACCTGCTCCTGTTTCCCTTTTAAAACTGGTGTGTCGAGGATACTAACATGTCTAAATGTTCTCCCTACTAGAATGCGAGTTCCATGGCAATGGCTGTCTTCCTCGATTTTCACTCATCACACAACATTGATTTAAATATTTCTCAACTAGCATAGATCAATAATAATGATGTTAACCAACATGTTTTCACGTGGAGCACTTGACAGATACTGGGCCTTAAGATCTCTGTATATATCGTATGTTTTACAAACTGACCTCATAGGGCAATCATACTTCTGTGCCTAAAGAAACAAGGCTGGGTCAGATGGTCATTGGATGTAGATGTCATCTTCAAGAGACTAAACCCCAGAGGAGCTCTGCTCTTGGACCTCCCAAAGAAGAGCTGTATTTCTTTCTCTCAAGTGTCATTGGAGGAAGTAAATCTCCCATAGTCTACCTTGTGATATTTGTTTCACCAACTTCACAGGCTGTCAGTGCACCAGATTCATATATGCTTAAGAGTCAAGTTCCAATGTGCCTGAACATGTCCACCCCTCTCTCCACCTAACACCAAGCCCTGGGATTAGAACTAACCTGGAAAGACGTCCAAGTCACCTCCTCCTTACACCCAGCCCCACGCCTAATGAGTAAAGGAAGTTTCATAATTCATCTCAGTCCTTGCTTTCTTCACGCTAAATCTTTCTAGGTCAGCTGAAGCCCTTGCTTCCTCCTTTCAGATTCTCACCCATTGTCTAGGGTATGTGAAGTGGGTGTAGTGTTTAAGGAATTCTAAGGGTAACCAAGGTTTCAGTTGCAGTTTCTCTATCCTGTGAGCTATGAAAACCCTGCTCACACATTATGCTAGCCCTGGTTGAGCCTGGGAAACAGAAAACACCAGAATATAGAGGAGTGTCTACACCAGCTTCTACTACTTTATGACTAACCATTGGCAAAAAATGTTACCGCATTTGAAAAATAAATACTAATGAACCTTCTTAACTCTAAGTCAAGCTCCCCTGATTTTGCCATTGATCAGATCTGGTCTTATAAAGCCATCCATCCAACTCAAAAATATTTCCTTTACCATTTTACACTCCCACAAAGCATGAGATTATATCATCTTGTCATTTTAAATATACATCTTAGTATTGAAATACAATATTTATTTTGGCTTTTTATAGATTAGTTTTATCCTTTGACAATTAAACACAATTATACAATGTATTCTGGTTACCGTCTCCCTCACAACCTCTCTTTTGTCTTCCCCATCAAGATGAGAAGTTAACTGGTAGTTAAGTCACTACCGGTCACTTCCCAAGCTTCATGAGTCTGAAGTTTATTCTGTTAACCAGGACCATTGATGAGACTATTCAATGGGAACAGTCCACTGAAACCTGATGGGGTCATCTGAGTGTACACAAAATAGAATACTGTATAGTAAACTCACAGAACAGTAAGGCCTGAGCAAGGCTAACTTCAGTAGGCTATTTTTGAAGACTGTGGATGCCTTCAGGAGTTGTTCCCTTTCCATTTGCTGCCCAACATTTCATTTGTTCTCATTATTGAGGTTAGAACACCAAATAAAATTGATTAAGGCCTAACTTGCATGAAATTTCATTCTTTTGGGAAGAGATCAGAGCACACATAGAAACTAGGAAGGTCTCAGAAAATGGTAACTACAGTCAATAAATCAAGACAAGATAATAGAGTAGGATGTGAAGAGGGCTGGCTTGGGAGTGAGAGGAAGCCTTTCTGAATCTCAAAAGCTGCCTGTCACATCTCGAAGGGAAGAAGAGAAGGCATTTCAGACAGTGATCAAAGCAAACACAAAAGCCTTGAGACAAGCTTGTCACCGTCAGAAGGACAGTGTCAGAAGGATTGCAGGAGAACACTGGATAAGGGGGAAAGGGAGGCAAGGCCAGGCAAGACAGAGGCAGATCACACAGGGCCTCCTACACTATGGAGAGGTGTGTGGGTTTTAATGCATCCACCCTTATTTCCAGGTTTAGGAGCTAAAGTCTGAAGGGGAAGAAGCATAGCCAAGGTCACTGAACACCCCTTGGTAGAGGCAATTAGGTATTCTCACTTCCTAACAGCTGCTCTGTTTTACGGCTCTGCCAAGCAGACAGTGTCCATGTCACTCAGCTGAGACCTTAGATGGAAGCTGACACGGCTCTGTATCCTTCGCACTTGTTTCTTTTTCCCAAGGACCTTTTCTGATATTGGATGTCTCTCTTAATTAGAGTGAATAGATTCCAATCATGTGGCTATCTTATAAACAAAAGAAAAAGTCCAAGTGATTCCAAGCCAGCTAAGTCCACATCAGTCTTTTAAACATTGGCATGCTCGAGTCAGAGATAAGATATGGTGGGTGGCCATGCACATCAGCTCACTTGAGCTGTCTCTGCCACTTCTGCTTCTTTCCTAACCCCAAAATTCTGAACTCCTACTTCTCCAGTTTAATACACATCTTCTGGAGACCTTAGTAAAAGCATTTAAACTGAAAGGAGCTAGTCAGTAGCTGATGTATCTTCCCCTCATTAGTGTTTAAGTTATTGGGCAAATGAAGGGTTAGTCACCCCTTCCCATATATATGTACACACTCACACACACACACACACACACACACATATGCATACATCCATGTGTGTGCACCATGCTGCACATGTAGAGATCAGAGGATCCCTTTCAGAAGTGGTTTCTATTTCTACTATATAGTTTTCCGAGATCAAGCTTTGATCAGCGGGCATGGAAGCAAGAGTCTTTTCAGCCCATAAAAGAGCTTCTCACATTGCTGGAGAAGGGCATCTTCCTGACAGTCTGGGCTACAGTGTCTCTCCCAGGCATCAGAGCATTCTGTTCTTCCTCAACCAGAGCCTTTCCCACATCATATCCCAGTTGCCTGCCTATCTGTGTCTGATCCCCAAAAGCTCACAGACACTCTGAAGTGAGCAGGTACCATATCAGGTAGATCTACCAAGTACTCCTCAGAGCCTTGGATGGGACTTGGCACATGGCAAATATTTGATTTGTATTTAGTATGCCGAATATTTAATACATGCAGCTTGTAATGGTTTAGCATAATTTTATGATATTATAATGACTTTACAGTGGTGTAGAAAAGGAATATTTTCAGAATAACATGTATGTAAGTTCACATATTGTTCTGGGCAAGTGACAAATTGTTGCTAGACCCTCTTGATGATGGACTGCACAAGCAAACTACAGCTTCAGTTAGCCCAGCTACAGTTTCAAAGGGAAATAGCCAGTACTCACAGTATACTGGGCTGAGTCTATTAAAAGCACTTTTAATCTACAATGCTTTGTTATTACATATCTCTAGAGAGGTGGAGGGTCATCACATTGAATTGAATTGAAATCAGCATCACTAGAATATAGTGTGGGTAGGTAGGGGAAATTTAGAAAATTGCAGTTGTGACTTAGAAGTCCTGAGCCCTGACAGAGCAAGAGAACTGGCCAGCAGGATAAGGGAATAATAAACAATCAATGGAGATGTATTATGTACTTCCCTCTCAGCTGAGTGATGCAGATGAATGCAATAAAAATGAGCAAGCGTATTAGCATAATGAGAATCTCCTCATTCTGGGATCTGGGAGGTAACCAGGGGCATTCTCTGCTTCCAGACTCCGTGCCTTTCAGCTGGCTCTGGCTTTCCTGCTGAGACCAGAGTAGGTGATGCTCAAATGAGGCTGGCCCTAAGATCCTCGAGAGATGAGACCTCTGTGGCAGAGGAAGGGAGGGAGCCAAAACTTTAATAGTGTCAGCTGATCTCCTTTGGAAACAGATAAATATTCTCTCAAGGAAGCATGAAGCTATGTGGAGTCTAAGCATAAAATCAGGTCTGGCCCCATGTTCTTCCACTTAATAGTTCAATTGTTATAGGCAAAAGGGATACTCACTAAGAAGCACAGATGGTCTTTTCATACTAGAAGTCATTACCATGTGTGAGGATTTCATTATTGCATTAGGGAGAGCTCTACAGTACCCTCCCACGGTAGGACAACAGGAAGAAAAGTTTAGAGGCATTCAAGCTAGGAGAACAAAACTCGAAAGGGAACTTTTCTTGGTTACTGTCACTTCTTTTATTTTTGTGTGTAAAAATCTTAAATTCACAATAGGATGAGCCAGAAATAACCTCAGATTCTGGCTCTGCTAATGCATTGGCCAGGATCACTGACTCAAAGCAAACAGGAGACAAATTCCAAATTCCCAGTGACTTAGAAAGCAATGGCTTACTTCTTCCTGTGTCTAGTGTGGGCTGGCAGGACATGATCTAACCTGTAACCAAGCTTTCCCCCAAGGACTCGAAGGCAGAGTACAAGAAAGGAAGGAAATAGACCATTATTTGGCTCATTTGACCTCTCAATAGCTTATGTCTGAAGCCCTCATGTCATTACTGGTCATAGGCCCTACCTAAACGTAAGAGATGTTGGGGAATGATTAAGCATCACACAGTGAGCTACTCCCTGCACAACACAGGAGAGATTGGATCTCCCCTTAACTCCTCGGTTTCATTGGTTGTATACTGGACTCAGTAGCTCCCACTACAAGGACCTTTGCAAGAATGATACCTAACAATGCATGGAAAGAGTCGGACACGTTTGCTGGAAGGAAGACACAAGTCAGTATCATTGTTTCTATGTAGACTAATAAATTCCCAGCAGGTTCTTTGGCTGTGGGCAGCTGAAATGGTTTTTAACCTAACTAAAGAAAACATGGAGTTTATTGAAAAGATAATAGGGTAACTTATAAGAAAGTGAAGAACAAAAGCGCTCATTGTGGAGGAGCAGAGATCTAGGCTCCATAGGGCTCCATGGCAGGGATTACAGGGAATAACATCATGAAGTGCCTTTGGCAAGCTCGGGGCTGGACATTTTGCCATTCCTTCCTCAAAACTCCACTAAGGGATGGAAAGTTCTTTTAAAGGAACTCTGGGTAGTGTTGCTAGAAGATAAGGGTGGATCCTATGTAGACACCAACTGTCCATTTTCTCTGTTACTTACTCAACACACAAACCAAACAAGAGTCAGTTACAGTGACTTTAGGGAGGTAGTTAACTGAAGTCATAAGTCCATGATACCCTCAAGGCCATGTGTCTTTTCTCAGAAGACTTATGGGACATAGTTTTTTGCCTTGTACCTGAGAGCCTAGCCCTCAAGAAGGAAGTTGACTTGCCCAGTTATTAAATGGCAGCTGAATACTAAGTTCAAAGTGGAGCTGTTCCACCAGATCTCTTACCAATGGCTGAACATAATGTGATACAAACTGAATATCGCTTGTTCAAGGTGACTTGGCATCCAAAGTTTTCTGGGTTGGAAATATTTGCACATATATAGTGAAATATACTAGAGATAAGATTTGAGACTCACAGCCTGGATGCAGTTTATTTGATATTTTTGGACATTAGGAAAGCTCATCTTCTGCTTACATTCTTACCTGTAACTCCACTATCAAGAGTTGCAAGCCCAGGGGCTAGAGATATCCATAGCTCAGTAGTTAAGAACAATTTCTGTTCTTCCTGAGGATCTGAGTTCCTGGTATCTTGGTCAACTGTCGGTAACTCCAGCTCCAGGAGATCTGATGCCCTCTTCTGGCCTCTGTAGGTATTGCACTCCCATGCATAGACCTACATGAAGATAAACATCTTATTTTTTGAATAATAATCTTTTTTAAGTTGTTGCAAGAAAAATATATTGTTAAACAGATTTATCTGTCATTTATTCAATTTCCTTAACCTCTCTAAGTCTCATCTTACTTACCTATAAAATGATTCTGACAATCTGACAGTAGTGGATAAAATAATGGGTTTGTTGTAAAGACCTGATATAATAAATAATTCAGAGCTGTTGCTCAGTAACTTAGAGATTTTTTTCTTCAATTTTTTTAAATTGCATTGACTTCTTTATTCATTGTGTGTCCTGAGGGGACCTCTGGTTCTCAACAGACCTCAGTTTCCTCATTTATAATAGTCAAGTTCTATCTCACACCAAGGGTCTCCTTTCAGCTGTCATTTCACGCTTTGTTAACTTCCCTGTAAGGAACCAAGTGAAGCCATGCTGTCTCCTGCTGTACCCGAGAGAGGAATCATAAGGCTCCATAGAAAAAACACAGGGTTAATGTTGGTAACTGGAGAGCCAAGCATGTGGACACTATCACCGAAGGAGCAATCATTTGCCTAGTACCTGCCTCATGCCAACCATTTCTCAGGACATTGGGTATACATTACGATATATAATTCAAGAACCTGCTCCTCACTTTCCTTTCTCTCTTGCAGATATTGGAAGAATATTTATTTCGCCTACAGTATAAATTATAAGTTGAGCAGACAATCTTAGCAAGTATCTCATTATATATATATAATATATATATATATATATGCACAAACATCTATCTCTGTAGAGAGGGATACTGTAATGCCTTATCTTTTGTCAGAGCGTCTGCCTATCTTGCTTCTGTGTCTAGATTTTGACCAAAATCTATGTCTTTCAGGTCCCCTTTAATGTACATACTATTATCAACATCTTCACTTATACTGCATATATTAGGTTATGACTCTCAAAGAGGTCAAGTGCTTATCTACCTAGAAAGGGGAAGCTGTCCAGGCTGACTTCAAAGACTTTATACTTTCCATCATCAGATTTATTAGAATATTTTGAAGTTTCTTAATATCAGCTCCTTTTAGTGGTTCCAGAACCAAATTCAGCTCCTTATAGGTGGCTGGCATGCATCCTACTCCTGAGCTACATCATAGCTTTTGGGCCCCTTTGGAAAAGCAGGAACCCATGCCTAACTTTATGATAGCCAAAAAGAATTGCATTCTTGCCTGATCTCTGGGATCCTGGAAGACTGGGGTGACATTTCATCATGAAGGTCATGTGTGGTGGTTGCCAAAGCATTCAGACCTCAAACCGTCAGTGACAGAAGCAGCTGAGTGAGCCTCCCTGGACCCCACCTAGAGAAACAGCCTCCTACTGTTCCTAGCTAACTGAGGGTGGGAACCACAGCAGCAACTAATAGCGTCTTGGCTTGACAGACCTGTTTTCTACATAATGGAAGCTTGACGAGAACGGGAAGCCACACTGTGCTTCTGTTCCATTTGTTATGGGATCCTGAGTGGAGAAGCCAAGCTGCAACCTTGTGAAGCGTGTGACAGAGACTCCTAAAATGATGAGGACTGTGCTATTGCCACCCAAGTGGGAAAGATATTGAAAGTAGACTGAGGCCTTTGAAGTATTTCATTTTCAGTGGCTCGTCAAATTGTTAAGAGTGTAACATTTTGTGTGACAGGAAAGAAGAGATGTGAGTTATCAAGTTTTCCATTTACTTAGATATGGTCTGTAGCACTGGAGCCCTGAGAGTTGTGAAGGGTACTCCTTAGACAAACAACGAGAGTGGTGTGCCAAAGCTTCTTCCTGCATACTCATGGATGGTAAGATCGGATCACACCTGGCATACCTTCAAGTTCTCATCTCTGCCATCTGCTCAGGCTCACCACAAGGTGGATAATAGCAGATTATAATAATAATAATAATAATACCCTAGCTAGTTAAGTGTGTTCAGGACAGTACACCAGATTCTGGTCTTGCAGCTGACTCAATAAGCTACAGATCTCTGGACAAGCTGGCCTCTCTGAACCTCAGCTTCTCTGTCTATAAGACAGAAGGGCTGACTGGTCTTTAAGACTCCTTTTGTTTTATTGTGCCATGTGGCTAATAATAAGTCCTTTCAATACAGTTGTTAATAGTTACTAGTAAATTACTAGGCAAGGTAGCTCTTCCAACTTCTAATAAAATGCTACCACTCACATCCACTCACAGCATCAATTCACATGCCCTCACTCAAACATAAGTGGACCCCTGTGCACACTGCTGTACACAATGTGTTCCCAGGCATAATTGGTGGCTACAGATTCCTGAGGCCTTCATATGGGCCCCTTCCATATGAATTCCTTTAGACATCTGTCTTTGTATTATTTCTCTACCGCCATTGTCCTTTCCATCTCTGAGAATATACCAAACTGTTGGGCAACTTGTCCTGGATGTGCTCGATCATCTAATAGGTCCCACAGGTGAGCTACAGTAGAAAGAACAGGTGATGCCATCAAGAACACTACGGCTATTTTGGAAGAAGAAAATGTCAAATTTTCTCATCCTCAACCTTCGCACTGATTCTTCTTATTTCCTATCACACACTGAATTTCTTTCTCCTGAGCCAGGACTGACACTCTGTGCAATCACCCCCATTGTTTACTTCTTCAAATTTTCTGAAATATTAACATCTGCCATTTTACCCACACATTTGCCAATATCTCTTGTCATTGAGTATGTGACAGTGAGGGTATCACTGGGGACCCTGGGGTCAAGAGTGGTGAGTTTTTTCTATAATGTCACATAGCAAATCTATTGCAAGAACAGCCTGAGGGTTTAACAATAAAATAAGACTCATAAAATTACCCCAGTTTTTTTTCCTAAAATTTCACCTCACAACTTAAAAAGAACAAATGACTTCTATAAAAGCAGCATCTAGTTTTGAAATCTCACAAATGTAAATGGTAATGTGCCTAATTTTAGTTAGTTCCATAATTAAACCTTTTTTGTATATCTGTATAATTTCTTACCCACTTCAGTCTTTCAGGAATCAGGAGAAACAGGTGCATCTTGGATATTACCCAAATGAGGAGGGTTGGGATCTTGGTTTTCTTACCAGCTGCTTAACCTTGGGCAAGTTCATTTTGTTTTTCTTAACAGATTCTTCATCATCAAAATGTGGGGAAACAGGGGCTAATTTCTCCGACTATGAGGTCAGACGATGTGGAATCCACACAGCACAATGCCTAGGAGATAATAAAGGCTCCTTAACCTCCTGCGTGAATTAAGTTCAACCATTTGTTGGCCCTCCCCCCTCCCCACTGTGTAGAAGGTGCTGTTGGAAAAGAAAGAAATGGCTGTCCCCTTTCTTCCTGAAAAAAAAAATATTTGAGTAACTACAATGTACTTTCTGCTCAGTCCTCCAATCCCAGTTGCCATTCTCAGTTCAAATATCACATCTTCTCATAGGTCTTCCATAGACACCATAGGAACAGTCATCTCCTCAGTTTGGGGGCCTTCTTAAATATTCTTTTCAAACTGGGTCAGTTTTGCATGATTGTGCATTCATTGGTTGGTCAGGGAGGTCTGGACTTTGACTATATTCTTATTATAAATCTCCAGTATCTAACCCAACAGTGAAAAAATTCTAAAGGTTTCTTTTATTTTTTAATTTTGTGTATGTGTGTGTTTACACGTGCACATGTGCGTGTGCATGTCTTTATGACAGTGCGGTTTCCTACAGAGGAAGGCAGGCAGTACAGGAACTGTCAGCTGCCTGAAGCTGCTGTGAGGAACTGAACTCAGGTCCTCTCCAAGACCAGTAGGTATTTTAAACTACTGCTTCATCTCTCTGACCTCAAAAGCAGACATTTCAATTGTGGTGAGAAAAGGTTGTATCCTCATTTCTTGGAACTTCTTGAGAAAGAGAACTGAGTGCTGAATGTGGCTGGGATCACACATTCTGGCCTCCAAGGTTGGGAGCTCTCTTGAGGCCTTTATGGAAATGACCTCACAAGTTCCTCTTCCAGAATTTGGGTGATGGAGGGGTGGGAGGTGAGATTCATTACCCATTCCACCTACAGAAACTTGGACACTGGGCGCACCAGCTAGATAAAATCATGAGTGCCGTTTCTCTGTTTTGGATTTCATCAGATTGTTTAGGTTCTAGCAGCTGGATTGAGGTAGAACTGCCATATAATCAACTATGCATATTGTAAACATGAAATTTAAGTTTTCATATATACTGACAAACCACAACAACAGTCAAGACCATGAGACAACAACAACCTCTACAAACACTGTTCTTTTGTACATTTTTAATTAAAACATAGCTCCTTCCTACTCTTTTCCTTTTTAGATACTGTATTGTTCCTCCATTTCACACATTTTAATGATTAGAGACCAGGTTTGATTTTACGTCTCTTGCAGGCTTCTTTTTTCTGGGAGGAGGGTCTTATAATAAATGTTACCATATCTTACTAAGTATTTTGGCATCCTCACTGTGTGCCTAATTCCCTGGAATGCTGGGATTTAGTCTGGCTTGAGCTTGCCCAGACTTCATGCATGGACTTATAAGTTTTGATACGCATTTACTCTGCTTTACCCAGAATTCCAGGGTTGCAGTGCCAGGCACTTACAGTCATTCTGACCCCTCTTCTGCAGCAATCCCTGAGCTCTTTCTCGTAGCTTTTTCTTTAACGTTGTCTTCATTGGATAAGTGTTTAACTAGTCATCTTGACTTTTGGTGTTCATTTCAAATAATTTTTCTAATGCTTCACTTTTAGTCAATGTGCATTTTTATCAGGATGGAGTAGACAATATAGAATTGGCTTTCTTTGATCTTTCTATTTAGCTGGTCTATTTGTTTAGTTATTTGATGAATTTTGGTGGATTGCTTTTTAGATAGCCTCACTTAGGGTTCTTGGTTCTCCTGCCTAGGCTGCTGAAGTACTATTAGCACAAGCATGCACCACGAAGCCTGGATGAGTCTATTTCTTTGATTGACATATTTAATCGGTATTTATTTAAAAGTATGAGCTTTGTCCTGTCATTTAATTTTTCATGTGCTGTATTATTTCTTTGTGCATTATCATTCCTGTGATGTGACAATTTTCGGTCGTGTTGAGCTTTGATTTTCTTCTGTTTCTCTTCCATGTATCTTTTCTTCTAGTGTGTTTTGCAAGTTAATATTTTCAGCGTACTACTGTCCTTTTGATTCCAGCTTATGACTCCCTTACATGTTTATGGTGGAGAAGAGTGTCCCACCCCACCCCCCAGTGGAAACCTTTCGATATTGGCTCATATTTTTTAATTTCCCTGGGGAATTGGAACTAAGACAATTGGAAAGAAGGCCTGGATTAATTCATTTGACAAAGAAGGCTCCTCTGGAAGGTTTTGTGTATAGAGGAAAATAAGAAGATTCTTTGCCTTCTTTACCTCAAAAGTTCCTAGTTTAGAAAGTAAATTCAAACTCCAGCATGATAAAGGAATAATCAATAATCATTTGTGAGAGGAAACAGAAAATATGAAGGGAGAAAAGTTGTCTTTTTTTTTTTGTGGTTTTTGGTTTTTGGTTTTTTTTGAGACAATGTTTCTCCGTAGCTTTGGAGCCTGTCCTGGAACTAGCTCTTGTAGACCAGACTGGACTCGAACTGAGCACAGGGAATGGTGTGTGTGTGGATGCACACAGATAACTAAAATAAAGACATTTTAAGATCAAAAGCTTGGGAAAGCCTGGGGAACAATACGCTGGGTTTGGTCACCAGAAAAGGTTAAGAGCTGAAGCTGGAGAGAAATTGGTGCCTCACGGTGTTGCATTAACAGCAAGCCAGTGTGGCTAGAGCACAGGAGCAGAGAAACCTGAAAATAAGCTGGTGTGGAGGCAGGGACTCCTCTTGCCTCCTCGTCATGGTAATTTATGAGGACAGTGAATAGAATTTGGAGTTTATATCATTGCAACAAGGAAGGATGACTTTAATCACAGTTTTAACATCAAGAATTTGACAAAAATATGGAAAATAATAGTTATCTAAAATAATTATGACAATAAAATTCTCTATTTTATGATACACTGCCTTAGATAAAAGGATATGAACTACTTTGTATTAAAGAGGTTTTTATGAAAGATATGCCAGGATCCAAAATCATAATTTTAATATACCTCTTTAAACATGAAATATTTCTGTTTTTCAAATCATTAACACAGGGGTTAAGTAACTTCACAAAATGTACACAACCTCAGTAGTAGCCTAAGTAAATAAATAGGACCAGGGAAAATGTCTCTATCAAAATTCCTCTATAACATTTTGCTACAAGAATGTGTTTAAAATCTGTTTTCAAGCCTCTATAAATGATGTTGGCTTTTACAAGGAAAATAGGTCATTCTATGGAAGGAGAAGGTAATGGAGAAAATAATTGGAGATAAAGGCCACATGCTAATGGAATTCTGGGGCCAGTGACAGAGTGCCCATAATTGTCACCCAGATATTACTCCTCCACCTACCACAGAAACATGTTATAGAAACCTCACACTTCTTAAACAGAGTTTGGAAAACAAAACAAAGCCTGAACAAGCATGGGGACAGGGAGCTATATAGTCATATATAAAAAAGCCTCAGGAGTTAAAATCAGAATGATAATTTGACCTAGCAATTCCTTAACTCCACTTTTTCTGGTATATTCAAAATATCTAAAAAGATAAATTCAAGAAGCAAATAAAACTGTAAATGAGGGACCTTAGAAAAACCATTAATAGTCATGGAAAGGTAGATTAAAAAAATACCACCAAGAATTTCTGGAAAATGATACAATCAAAGCAAAGAATCTGCAAAAACATCCAGGTATGTCACTCACTATAGATTCCACTTGTATGTGGTGTGCAGGTCTGGCAAGACACAGGAAAGACAGGAAAGCAAGTGGGTGGTTGCTAGGGCCTGAAGCAGGTTGCAGTGGTGAGTGATTGCTTATAGGAGTGACATTTTTTCCTGGGGGGTAATGAAAATCCTGGGATGGTATGAGCAGTTAGTCATGTGTTGTGAATGTGCAAATATCACTGTACAATTTTAAATGATTAATTTTATACTGTATGAATTTCACAAATTTCACAGTCAGCATAAAAGAGAGCACAAAACCTAGAGTGGAGTTTCTGTCTATCTGTCTGTCTGTGTGTCTGTCTATCTCTCTATCTCTGTGTGTTTGTGTAGTCTCTTTGTATGTCACTGTGTGTGTGTGTGTGTGTAAGATAGGACCTCTATCATGTAAATGACAGGGCTCTATGTGTTAGTTTTATTGTTTGACAGTTTTATATATTTACAAAATGAATTTCATTTCCTTTCACCCCAATTCCCCTCTTTCATGCTCCTCCTCCTTCCACTGGAGCCCTTCTTCTCAACGAATCCCCTTCCGATTTCCATGTTATCTTTTTCTGTATGACCCACTGAGTTTAATTAATTTCTTTCCTAATCCACAGGAAGTTATTAGATGGAGCAAGAACAACTTATCAGTAGTCACGCCATAGAAGAAAATGCTACCTTCCCCTACAACCATTAATTACCAACTGGGACCTCATGGGAACCCAGTTGTGTGTAGATAATCATAGGTGCACTGATGAGAACATGAGTGTAATTGGCTACCTGATGTCCCAAAGACATCTTTTCCTTACACAGCTTCCCATCCTCTTGTTCCTGTATTCTTTCTGAGATCTTCCCTAAGCCTTAGATCTCCTTCCCGGGCCTCTTTTTCTTGTTCTTACTCATAGTCCCTACCCCCTTACTAGAGGAAACCAAGTTATTATACCAACCTTCTGCCTTTGTAGATATATTCTAGTGGCAAATGAAACGTGTGTTTATCAAACAACAAGGGTGTGGAACAAGGACGTGGTAAATTCTCTGAAGGAAATGTGCCACGTTGGTTCAGGATGTCATGCAAGAATTCTTTGATGGCCGGGCGGTGGTGGCGCACGCCTTTAATCCCAGCACTCGGGAGGCAGAGGCAGGTGGATCTCTGTGAGTTCGAGACCAGCCTGGTCTACAAGAGCTAGTTCCAGGACAGGCTCCAAAACCACAGAGAAACCCTGTCTCGAAAAACCAAAAAAAAAAAAAAAAAAGAATTCTTTGATGAAGTGGCAATTGAGGAATTGTCTAAAGGACAAAAGGAGGTGGTAAGAGGGGGCAGCACTGTGGAACTGGCACAAAGTTTCACACTACATATGTTATGATCTTAAAAAAAAAAAAAAGATGCTAGGACACATGTTTAGGCAAAGCTAGAGAAAGCCTTTGTCCAATGGAGCAGATCCCATAGACCCAGTCTGGATTTCAGTCCTAGACTTCAAAACAATACAAAACACCCTCCAAATAACTTCCTTCCGTGTTTTCACATTCCCTATCTGTATAATATATCTTGTTTACTGTTCATCTCCCACTTCTATACAATGTCCATAGAAATAGAGCCTTTCTGTCTTCTGATGGGTCATGGTACACAGCATATAAAGTATGTTCAACATGGAAATATTGGAGTCTGTGGAATATTATATTGAAAACACCACTTAGGTTGGATTGATGGGTCTTAGATGAGAGGTAAAACACCTGATCAGCATATTAGAAGGGAGAACTGAGGTCTGGCTGCTCCTTTGGAGACTTCCCGCAAGCACTTCACTGCCTGTAGATGGGAAACAAGTGACTCTCCTGCTAGAATCAGTTCTTAACCTTAGAGAGTCAGGCCTTTTACAGATGAGCACTTTGGCACTTTGATTCAAGCAGTGTTTTAAACCTTTAGAATTCACAAGTGGGGAACATCTATTTAGTGAGGGAGGCTGGAGAGGCAGCCAGGTTAGTCTGCTGGCTAGGAGCACTCTGGAGTGTCCGGCTAACTCCACTCCTGGGGTCTATCTACCAGGCTCAGGTTCACAGTCATTTCACATGACCTCAAGGACTGTGTACCTCTCTGCTTCTCTGAGGAATCTCAAATTAAAAAAATTCAGTCTCTTGCAGCAATAGTAACTTGTTTATTTATTTGAATTGTGTGACAGAAGGTTTTTGATATGACATGCCATGTTGTGACTTCAGCAACCTCTTAAATAAAAAAATGTTATCTTATTGTCTCCACAAATACAATCTTAAATATACATGCGTGCATACACACACAGACACAAGAAAGAAAGAGAGAATATCTGACATTTGTTCAATCTACAGATAATATGAGGATTGACACACATCTAAAATCTCATGAATAATTCACATAATTCTTAAAGGTCTAAGGTCTAGAAGTGAGAAAATAAAAGATACAAAGGTGCTCAGTGGGTAAGAACACATACTGCTCTTACACGGGACCTAAATTTGATTTTCAGAATCCACATCAAGCCGTCCACAACAACCTGTATCTCCAGCTCTGGAGAATTAGACATCTTCTGACCTCCACAGGCACCTCTACCTACATGCATAACCCTCCACCTCCACACAGACACACAGATTCATAATTTTAATGCTAAAAATTGACATTTTTTATATTATTATAATCTGACCAAACCAGATTGTAGGAGAGAAATGGAATGCTTCCCCAGCCTGCTGCTTACTTTCCCTAGCATTTTGTGGCCTTCTTGATTCTATGCAGGTGATTACAACTAATAGCCCATTGTCCCTAGAGAAAGGTCTTCCCAAGCTCAAGCAGATTGCCTTATTTACTGGCCAGCTGAAATACTGTCACCTGTGGGAAGACCCTGAGGTGGCTCCTAGAAGAGCTGCCAAAATGAGAAATGTTCAGAGAAGTTTCCTGGCCGTGTGAGAATTCTGTTGGTTGTTCATTAATTTCTCAATAATAATACATTTTCCTTAACTGCTAAATGAGGTATGACTTTTCGTGTGTGTTATATTAGTGGATGTCTGCGGGCCAAGGTCCACAGGTAAGTCCACACCTTTGATTGGTGCAGAGGCACAAAGAAGACATTTATCAAGAGTTAAGTAATTACAGGAGGTCTTCATATTGGATTGACCTCCTACACTAGACCTCCACACAACAGACTAAAGGTTAAAATGGAGTCAGACATGATAATGTTCTGTGTCACTGAAACTAAGTGATTATCTAACCTTCTGAGAAATCAACAGAGAGAATTCAGGGCTGATTAATTATATGATAATAGTTTCCCGTTCTTTAATCCTCAATGAAACGGATAGATAATAACCTGACTTTAACCAGTTAGTTATTCTTCCTTTTGCTCTATTGCTTTATTCCTATCTTATAAGGAAGAAAACAATCGATTTGATGTTGTTCCTTGTTTCTGCTCTTTCAGCCTTCTTGTTCGGTTTTTCATGAGTGAGGAAAACATATGTCAATACCAAAAAAGTAATATGAATAAATTGAGAACTTAGCCTCCCCGCTTTGGGTTCGTCTTCATTACTGTGAATGAGTGTTCTCCAAAGGTCCAGGTGTTCGTGTCTTGGTTCTTGGGGTGGTTCTATTAGAGAATGCCTTGGACCTTTGGAAATTAGGGCTTGCTTAGCAGAGGGACCTCAGGTCATCATTGCACAGCTTTGTAAAAGATTGTCCTACTCCTGTCTCTTCCTTTTTATTTCCAGGTTTGTGGTATAATTAATTGGCTTGTTCCACTACACATTGTTGCCATGGTGCACCACTGTTGCCAGAAACCCAAAGAATAAGGTTACCTAACCTGCAGAGTATGAACCAGAGTCTTCCATCTACATAATTCCTTATAATATTTTATTATATGACAAAAGCCAACAAATTTACTCAGAGTGAAATGGAGGATTTGGGTCAGAGAAGAAATAAGATTTGTGTGTGCGTGTATATGTGTTTTATTTATTATATGTTTGTATCTTACTTGTCTCGTAAGTTTTCTAACAGATTGTTTTTATTTTATGTATGTAAGTGTTTAGCTGTATGTATGTATGTACATCACGTGCATGCCAGCTACCCACAGAGGCCTGAATGGGGAGTCAAGTTCCCTTGAAGCTAGAGTTACAGATGGTTGTGTGCTGCCATATGGGTGCTGAAAACTGAACCTGGCTCCTCTGCCAGAGTAGTATATGCTTCTAAACACTATACTATATCTCCATCTGCTTTCTAATAATCATCTTTAACACTAAATAAAATTAGGTTCTCAACCAACAAGTGTATTCAAATGTGTTTTCTAATTCTTCAACTCATGTTCCATATATTGGTTGACTTTTCTTCTGTAAAGCAGAGCTGACTTTCAACAACTTGGGCTATTTAGTTTACCAAGGAATAAATTTCCTCCAGGAAAGCAAGAATGCATGCTTTGTTAACATTATCAGAGAATGCCCAAGTAAAAATTTTCTTCTTCTTTTTTTTTTTTTAAAGTTCAAATAGAGACAAATGTACTTTGTGCTCAGGAAGATTTCTCTGACAATCTCTTTTGTGATCCTGTCTCATGCCCTATGATGCATTCCAGCATAGGGACATTCTTCTGAACTAGCTGTCACTTGGAGGCTTGCTTTGGATAATGCACTTATAATACTTGCAAGAAAAAGCCAGCATTTGACAAATCAATCTTCAAACCTCTACCCTAGATTTGGCGGTCAGAAGCCAACTGTGGCGTATAGATGCTACAGTGCAGCAATGATAGCATTGTTCCACAGCTTTTGTAATTCAAAATTCAATTCTATTAGCTTCTCTAGATTTGTAAGGCTCTGTGAAGTCTATGCTTAGATAAACTTTGACCTCTAATTGCTATATTCCCTTAGGATACCCCTACTTATCCAACATACATGTACATACACCAATGCACAAATATAAATACTTACAAAATATGTCTGGACAGTATTATAGTCACTCTAAATGATCCAAATGCTCCCAAAACATACTTTATTCCCCATCATCTCAAATTTTGACTACAGTGTAACTTTCCTTTGGTTATATCTTTTAAAATATATCAATACCTATTAAATTCCATCCTTCAAGTCTTCCATCAAAAGCAACTTCAATCCCTACTTTTAGCAAATCCCAAAGCTGAATTCTGATTCTAGTTTCTCTGTTTGACCCCATCCTTTTGTGTTATCCCCTTTGCTTCTTTGTTCTCAGATCTGTGCAAGTTAATTGGGTTCATGTATTCTTCATCCATGATTTTTCAAATGTTTTGAGAACAAGAGAAGTTACAGTGGTTTTTTTTTTTTTTAACTTTCTCAGTTGCTAAAGGAATGTCTGGTTTGTTGCAGGTCCTCAAACGTCACAGGAAAGACTTTGTGGAGAAGCTATAGTGATATTCAGATGCCTGTTTCCTTTTACACACTTAATAAAAATATATCTAGAATATCTGTTGGTTTTTGAATAATGGGTACCTGTAGAGAATAGAGGAATGAATCAAGAAGTAGCTCCTGCCTTCTGGAAGAGAAGAGTTCAATCAATCTAAAAGTACTATGGAACTTGTATGCAAATTAATATAATACAAAATAAGACATGGTCAAGATAGAACGTTGAGAATAATAGGTTAAATCCACTCTGTTTCCCTTCACTCAACCATGGATATTATATCTAACACTCTTAGTCCTCTCATCAAGTAGAATATAAACAACCTACCTAAAACAAGAGTTTTCTCTTAATTCCTAGAAGAGATTTTCTCAATGTCACTCTGATGCCATTTTTCAGTAGAGAATAAAGTCAAACTCCTTATATACTGTGATGCTTCTGTCTTAACTTGGCTGTCTCTACTATAAATGAGTCAATAATTTTACTAGCTACCAACAACAGATATTTTTATTTTCATGATTTCTATAAACCAGGAATAGATACATTTGGTTTGCAGATTCCATAAGGATAGCTGTAAGCTGCAGCCCCATCTGGCTTGCCTGAAAAGTCATTCCTATATCCACAGTTTACAAGGGTTCACCAGCCAGTCCTGTAAATTCATCTGAGAAGAACACCAACACTCCATAAAGGAACTGCTTCTTCTCTAGTTCCTGCTGGTTCTGGTTTCACAGCACACTGTCTGGGCCACCCAGGGTGCTATCTTCCTTGCTGGAATCACAGTGTGCTCTTTGCATCAAACCTCCTCATTAAAACAGGAGGCTGGAAACAATCAGAGCCTTGTGATTCTCCCTCTCAGCTCATCTGGGTTTTTTTCTGTTTATTTATTCATTTGCTTATGTATTCATTTATTCAACAAATACTGATTAATTGCCTCCCTTTTTATATACTCTGCCTATTTCCCAGGAGAATCATAGGCAGATTGTGGAATCAAATATGATGCAAAGCAGGGTACCCAGGGATACAAACAGACAGAAGAAAGAGTCTTTGTCACCAGCTCCAAAGGTGGTTAGAACTTGACTCTGTTTGTCATAGAAAATTAACTGTGGGATGCCTGAAATTTCCTTCTCTACCCAATCAAAATATTCAAACTTTGTGGAGAAAATAACTTTTTCCTCCAACTAAACATAGTCACTGAGAACCATTTGGAGGGTTTTTGGTTTTGGTGTGGTTATTGTTGTTGTTGTTATTGTTTGGGGATTTTTTTAAAAGCACCTGTGGCATAAATCAAAGAACGAACTCATTGGTTCTCCATTTGGGATTATCAGCATGCCACTCTTAAATTTTTGTTTAAATTATATATACACATATGTTTATTGTGTGCAATTGTTATTATTCTTTTATTATTTGACAGTTTTAAACATTAGTATCTTTACAAGATTGGGCCCCTCAAGATGTCATCATGGATGGGGGCTCCCACCCCACCCAGAATGACTATTGGAACTTGAGTTGCTGGTAGAGGGACCGTCATTTTCTTCAGTAGTGTAGTTACAGATAAGTTGTCCTTGTGCTGCTTAATAAGTACCCATCCACATCAGGCAAGTAACTCGCATTAAACTCAGAAGGTCACATAAGATGTGAGGGTGTGGGCAGGGCTTGTTGAGAAGAGGAGTCCAATGGGAGAGGCTGAGGGAAGGAAATATGAGATGAAAATGACCAAAATTCTTACATATCACTGCTGGGTTTTTGATAGGGATGGGTGGATGCACACGTGCTTGCTTTACTTGAATTCTTCAGTTCTTAAATAAAAGCATTTCCATCCCGCTAGTAGAATATTTACATCAATAAGTGGAAATGAATGAAATAAAGGGATAACATTGCACTCGCAGGAGACAGTGGCCTCTGAGCTTTAAAATCTTCCCTTGCGTTACCAGAGAGATTAAAAAATATTAAGGATGAACATTCAGCTGTCACTGGACTGAGATAGGCAGTTCTTTTGGTTGTTTCAATACAAAAAGAAATGGAAGAGGCAAAACTGACTCCTAAGTATCAGTGCTAAGTGATTTTTCAGTATCATCTTAAGCTACCTCATTGACTAAAGAGTTATATGCCAGTACTTGTAAGCTATTGATTAGCTAGATGAATTTCATAAGGTTCAGTTTCTTTTCTACCTCAAAGATGTGAACGTTCTTTGACTCTCATATATATATTTTCTTTCAACAAGTCTGACATAAAGTCATCTACAGTTATCTGTTTTGCACGTCTCAATGGACATCAGCAAGATCAATGCTGAGGCTTTGCAAGAGAAGTGTTGTGTTAGTGAACTGTGTTTAGCTAACAGCATGACATTGCTTATAAGTAATATGCCACATCGGATAAAAAGAAGCATGGTTGATAAGTCAGTTAGAAAGACTTCAAATTCAAGAATCTTTCAACACCTTTATTAAATGCCCCACTTTGAGGTATTTAGACAGAAATCCTAAGAAGTACTCATCGTCAACCTGTAACATGTTAACCTACCTTATTACAGCTCTAGAACTGAGAGCTTGGAAGGTAGACATTTACATATTAATTTAACCCATTTCTATTAATCTGTGTATGGCTACGTGACTTTGGCTTACCGGATAAAGTTCCAGCATCTGTCTCCAGCAAGGCTACACATCTTCTCTCTGACTCCACCTCTTTTCTGCCAGCATTCAGTTTAGTTTTCCCCAGCTACCTAAGTTCTGCCGTTGGTCCTCCTGTCTGTTCTTATGCCAATACCAGGCTGTTTTCAATATTGTAGCTCTGTAGTAGAGTTTGAAGTCAGGGATTGTGATGCCTTCAGAAGTTCTTTTATAGTACAAGAGTGCTTTGGCTATCCTGAGTTTTTTGCTTTTCCATATGAAGTTGAGTACCATTATTTCAAAATCTGTGAATTTTACTGGGATTTTGATGGGCGTTGCACTGAATCTGTAGATTGCTTTTGCTAAGATGGCCATTTTTACTATGTTAAGTCTACCTATCCAAAAGCATGGGAGGTCATTTACTTTCTGGTGTTCTTCAATTTCTTTCTTCAAAGATTTAAAGTTCTTGTCATAAAGGTCTTCCACTTGTTTGGTTAGAGTTACTCTGAGATATTTTATGCTATTTGTGGCTATTGTGAAGGGTGATGTTTCCCTGATTTCTTTCTCAGCCCATTTATCATCTGTGTACAAGAGGGCTACTGATTTTTTTTTTAGTTAATCTTGTATCCTGCTATATTACTGAAAGTGTTTATGAGTTATAGAAGGTCCTTGGTAGAATTTTTGGGGTCGCTTATGCAAACTATCATATCATCAGCAAACAGTGAGAGTTTGACTTCTTTTCCGATTTGTATCCCCTTGATCTCCTTTTGATGTCTTATTGCTCTAGCTAGGACCTCAAGAACTGTATTGAATAGATATGAAGAGAGTGGAAAACCTTGTCTTGTTCCTGATTTCAGTGGGATCACTGGGAGTTTCTCTCCATTTAGTTTGATGTTGACTGTTAGCTTGCTGATATTGCCTTTATTATGTTTAGGTATGTTCCTTGTATCCCTGCTCTCTCCAAGACCTCTATCATGAAGAAATGTTGTATTTTGTCAAAAGCTTTTTTGGCCTCTAATGATGTATCTAGAATTATAACACCAATAAATTGCATATATTAATGCAATTCATTGTGTCTTTCCATATAATCACAGAGCATGCTCTAGTCAAATAATCTTCCCTTCCCACCTGTTCCTCATGCTCTTCCCAGTGCCTAGTGATCACTGCTCTGTTTGCGGTAAGCTCTTCTTGGCTTCTCCATGGGAAAGAGAAGTAAGGGACTTGCCTTTCTATGCTCAATTTATTCCTCCTAATATTCCCCAGATCCAGCCATTTGTTGGTAGATGACATTCTTTCATTCCTCTTTGGAACTACATAATACTTGATCATGTGTATAGACCATGTTTTCCTGACCCATTCACCTGATGGTGAAGACCTATGCTGACCTCATGTCTTCTCCAAAAGACATAGACTGTCCTTTTCACTGTGATGATAGATTTAATTCCAGTCATCATTGTTTTGCCTTCAAATTCTTGTGCTTTGGAGGTCAAATCCAGAAAAATCACTTGTATGATTGTATGTCTTCTATGGGTATCTCAAACTGTCCCACTCCCCCAGTTGCTACTAGTTATTTCAAAGCTTCAGGTCCTGAGTCTAGGTCATTTGTTCCCTTTTGAGTTGGGAAAAAAGACATATCAAGATTCCATTTGTTTGTATGTCCATACACTTTCTCCAGCACAATTTATCAAGACAGCGGTCTTCCTCAGATATGTTCTGATGGTCCTTAACAAAAGCCAGCTGTCACACAGGTTTCCCATGTTTCCCTCTGGGATTTCTGGCTTGCGCCATGGTCCGTACATTGGTTTCTATCCCAGGATTATGCAGGATTAGGGCTGAAAAGTACATCTCGAAAGTAATGCTGTAATGCGATCAGCTCTATTGTTTTGCTCAGGATTTCTCTTACTGTTCAGCATGGTTGTGCCGCATGTGAATTTGTAATTGTGTTCTCTAGTTAAGTGAATCATATCACAGGTATTTTGACACTGATTGAATCTACATATCAGTTGGGTGGTTTAGCTATCTTAATATTAATTCTCTCAGACACATGGAATATTTTCCATTTTTTTCCTGTTTCAATTTCTCACCTTGGTGTTTCGTAATTTTTATTGTAGCTGTCTTGTATTTCCTTAGTGAAGTTTATTCCCTGGGTATTATATTTTGTTTTCTGTGACTGTTGTAGATGGATTTGCCTTTATGGTTTTTTTCCTTATCTGTTTTATTAGTGATATAATGAAAGATGCTGAATTTTGTATCTTTCTGCTTTATTGAATTTGTGAATTCTAATAGTCTTTGGCAAGAATCCAGTATTTCTATACATATAATGATTGTTTGAGAACAAGGATAATTTGACTTTCTCCTTCTTCTTTCCTATTCTATACCTTTTATTCTTTATTGCCTAATTTCTCTGATTAAGACCCCTGGTATTGTATTGAGTCAGAAAAATTAATATAGATGCCCTTATCTTATGCTTCATCTTAGAACCGCCCTCTACCAATTCAGCACAGTGTTGGCTGTGGGTTTGTCAAAATGGCTTTTATTATGTTTGAGCATAATTTTTCTATACCTATTTGGTCAGTACTTTTATCATGAAGGGATTTGGATTTTATCAAATGTGATTTTATGCATCAGTGGAGAGGATGGAATGGTTGTTAATCTTTCATCTTGTTGATGTGATATTGCAGGTTGACTGGGAAGCTTGTGCTAAGTCATGTTCTCAGAGTCTATGTCTAGTTTTACTAATCAGTGCAACCCCACACAATGAGTTTAGAAGGGTTTCCTACCTTTCAATGCTTTGGCATAGTGTCAGAAGAACTGGTATTAGCTATTCTTTTAGAGTTTTGAAAAATCAAGCATAGATGCCAGGATGCAGATTGTTTGGAACAATTTTTTTCCTTTGTTGGGTCCTTTGTTGGAATACATTCTATTATTCAATATAATCACTTACCAATTTGTTCAGGTTTTTCATATTCTCATGGGTCAGTTTGGGCATCTGTGCCCATAAATCTGACATTTTCTTCTAACTCTCCCATTTATTACCATGTAGTTCTTCATATTTGTCTGCAATCGTCCTGGACATCTCTATTGTACTATGTCTATATAATGTCTATTTTTCAGCTGTAATTTTATTGGTACCTTCTTTCTTTTTCTTGTTAAATCTAAAAGCATTCTAAATATATCTTCTCAAAAAATTCTTTGTTTGATGCTAATATTTTATATAATTCTAGTATCAGTTTTGTATACTTTTGCTCATAGATAATTGTTTCTGTCTTACTAATTGTGGATTTAACTTGTTTGGTTTTCTACATCAATAAGATACATTATTTTATTTAAAATCTACTTTTTAGTATGGCCTCTCTTTTCTCTTAACTCTCCTCTTAGTAATTCAGTGGCTGTATCTAGTAAGCTTTGGTATGTTGTATTTCCATTTGACTTTTTAAATGCTTTAATTATGATTTTATTTCTTTTTTGTTTAAATGTGAGTATTGTTCATTCTCCATGGCTTTTAATAATATCTATTATTATCCTAGTTTTATTCCATCATGATCAGAAAAGATACATGATTTGATTCATTTTAGTTTCAAGGCTTGTCTGATGATCTAATGCATAGTCTATGATAGACAAATGCCCATGCACTTGTAGAAAGAATGTATTCTAAAACTGTTGGGTGGAATGTTCTATAGATGTTTGCTAAGTACTTTTGAGCAATATTCAATTTTAATTCTCATGTCCATTTTATTCTATTCTTTCTGTTTTGGTTTGGTCAAAGGGTTTTTGATCTTGTTACTTTACAAAGAACCACTTCTTCGTTTCATTGGCTCTTGGTTTCTTTTTTAATTTGTATTAGTTCTTCTCTCGTCCAATACATCCCCTCCCTCCACTCCTTTCAATTTCCCTTCCATACCTCTACTCACCACCCCCAGATTGACTCCAGACCCCATCTTTTACCAGAGAAGAGCAAACCACCCCAGGACAACAATCAATCAGAAAACAACAAAATACAGTTTGTGGTGTGTGTGTGTGTGTGTGTGTGTGTGTGTGCACGCACGCGCGTACGCTATATGCATGTGTACATGTTTTGTGTATGTCTACTTGTATATGCAGGTGCACACACAATTGGTGCATATGCATTTGAAGCCAACATATTAACTTTGGGTGTCTTCCTCTACTTGTTTGCACCTGAATTTTTGAGGCAGGATCTCTCCCCTACTCCTCCCAGATCCATTCCCTTTTCCACACCCACCCAACTTTTGCCTTCTCTCCTTTTCTCCAATCCATCAAATTCAGTTTGTACTGCCCACAGACACTTGGGTGTGGCCCTCACTGAAGCATTGTTAGTATGTAATTTTTAGTTCACTTGAACCACATATAATAAATAATCAAGGGATAAAAAAAAAAGATGAGGCTCATTGATTGAGCTAAACTGACTGACCAGCAAGCATCCTCCTGTCTCCACCTCCCCAGTACTGGAACTTCAGGCATGTATTTCACCAGCACTTACTGTTTTGCATGGGTGCTGGAAATCTGAACGTAGGTCTTTATGCTTGTGTTGCAATCACTATACTGAACTGCCTCTCCAGTCCACACATCCTTCTTCTATATCTTGTATTGTTTTGCTTACATCAAGCTAGTATTTATATGTATTTTCTTTGAATACATTTAGGAGTTGATTTGCATCCTATGTAATTTTGCTAAACCTCATTACAATTATTTTTCTGAATTCTTCATCTAGAATTTCATCTAATTTACTCTCACTGGAATCTACAACTTTTAGAGGAATCATACTGTTTTTTTTTATTTTTCATGTTTCTTGTACTGCTTTGGCATTTGTATCTCTGAAATTATTTTAGTGATTTTGCTTTTACATATCAGCCACATCTCTGATTTGAAGTGTTTGTAATGTTCACATAGAGCTAGATCGCAATATAGTCAATGTATAATTCCTCCACAGTGGACTGCTAATATAGTTCATAGCTAAACCCTCATGTGCATGGCTGTGGACATAATTTCTCCAATGGCACTCCAAGAACTGAGTATTTACTGCTTTATAAGACCACTATGCAAATATTATAATAACCAGGGGGTAAGAGAATAAAAGCAGTGTGGTGGAATCTATCAGACTGAGTACTAAGTTCGAGACTAGAAAGAAAATTGTCAGGAGAGAATGATTAGATAGAACGGGGAAGTAGAGATGTGAAACTTCTCAGAATTTAAGGATTATAAAAACCATGGCACATATTAAGAAGTAAAGTGGGATAAAGGCAAGAGGAGAGGGAAGAAAAGTAGAGATGAGATGGAAAGTATATAGGTTGTGTAATAAGAAGAGTATAGAGCACACAGCGGAATGGGTGTGGAAACACACTAAACAATTGTAAAAATTTAATTTAGTGATGTGAAATCAAAGTCCAGGCATTGAAGGGATATTTTTGCAACAGTGAAGTTGTGTGTGTGTGGCGGGGGATGGTATTTTGTTTTGTTGTTTTGACTTGGTCTGTTTTGTTTGTTTGTTTGTTTTTAGGGCCTCACTTAGCACATGCCTTTAAGCCCAGTACCTGGTATGACAAATGTTCTTTTCTATCAAAAGTAGCTAGCTCATTAAAAGGCCAATATCACATAAATCTCCCCATCTAGTAAAATTTCTATGTAAATCTTTTAAAGTTTTAAGACCAATAGAAATGTAATAAGAGAAAAAATTAAAATGACAGCACAGGTCAGCATTCGTTCCTAGGGTGGGGGAGGCGGGGGCACTTGGAGATCCTTTCTTGGTGCTGCTATGTATAGTCAGCTGGGCTAACTGTACTGATGGGGAAAGTACAGTTTGACGCTCCAGTTCAATTCTGAAACACCAGACTTGTGGGTGTGCAAGGTCTCAGTGCATGACAAAGCCACTGGATTCAGTTCCTTCTTGGTCACCAGCAGGTGTCAGTCCTTTCTTGGGTTTTTCCCAGCCATCTGCATGGACCGTTGCTTTGGGGATTTTCCCACCTGTTGCCATGCTGGATGTCACACTTGCTCTGCTATTGCCTGTCTTTCCAACTGGAAGCATCCATCGCATCCTCTGTGAACACCCCCTTCCATAGTCGTCTCGTAGCTTCAGACCAGGCCAGTTCTCACGTCTTGATTCTGCAGTTCTGAACACAGCTGTGCTGAGTTCAGCAACATACCTCTGAAGTACTGTCTTTTGCAGTAGTGGGATGTCTCCTTCTTGAGATAGGCTGTCCAGGATGCCCCTGTATCATCTCTACTTGAGACCTACTGACATCCCACTTATGCCTTCGTCTCTCCAGCCCATGCTGAGTGTGCATGTCTATCCATGGTGTGTCCAGGCCCTCATCACAACGTAGCAATCTGATGCATCTTTCTTCCAGCTTGTGCCTGCAATGTCTGTGTGTGCAGACCAAACACTTTCCTGGGTAATTCCCATGAACTTCGGACCAAGCCATGTGGTGGCCAGTTCAAAATCTTCTTCCTTTCACTTAACATTAGTTAGCTAATTCTTCTGTTTTCAGTTGTTAGCTCTCATATAAGTGGGGACTCTTGTTTGTTATCTTGACTCTTTTGCCAGCCTGCAGGGAGGGCTCCTAATCTTCTAACATACTTAGGACTTTGAATATTCTCTATTCTTTTCTTAAATGGTAAAGTTTCCTATCCATGAACATGAAACATTTTTCCATATTTAAGGTATTTGTTTATTTAATCAGTTTTGTCATTTTACCCATATGTATCACTTGCATTTTCAGTTAGATTTGTTTTTATTTCAGTTTTAGGAATACTAACTAAGTACAGTACTGTCTTTACTGCTTCTTCACCATAACTATACACCAAAGAAGTTGAATTTGTATTGACTGTCCAGAATTATACTGAAAAGCATTTGTGAGAGATTACATCCTTACTTTATTCTACTTCACTGCAACAAAAAGATGCCTTTTAGCCTTATCTATATTAGATAAAAAATTGTGTGTATATTTAATAAATCGAAGACATTCCCTTTAGTTCCTAGTTTACTACCAACTGTTTAAAACCTTGAATGGTGACTGGATTTTGTTAAACATTTTTGCTCCATCTACTTATGATCATGTGATTTCTTTTTCTTCTCTAACCTATTGATGAGATGGATTACCTTAACTGATTTTCAAACTGGACCCATTATTGCAAAGCAAGATAAATCTAACTCACTTGATCATGGTGTCTATTTCTTTTTATTCACTGTTATGTTTTATTTGTGAATATTTTGCAGAGGGATTTTGCAATTTTTGATTCATGTATATTAAGTTCGTTCAGAATTTTATCATCAGGGTAGAAAGTCAACTTCAAAGTTTCTTGCACAGAAAACTAAAAACTAGAAGTATAGGGAAATTTTTAAATGGGGAGAGTTTCTTTAGTGAATATTTGAGAATTTCTTCCCTAGTGAATAATAAAATGACTATTTCTGTCTCATAAGTACTGTTTCTACAAAAAGACTTTTGTGTGACATATATTTTCACCTTTTCTTAAATAAATGAGATGGGAATAGGGTGAGAAACTATAGTCACTTAAGAAGTGAATTGTGCTGTTCAATTCTCATACTGATGGAAAAATAATGCTTAGATATGATATTTGTTAGCTATGGTAGCTGGGTTTATGCTTGAATTAAACAGAATAGCTGCAACTGCTATTTTATTGTTCATCACACCATGTTTATATATATATGTGCATATATATACATATATAATGTCATATATAGTACATTCATAAATGTCTACATAAAATAGAAAATAGATATTATGCCTAACTTGGAGATAAAGAAAATAAAACAGAGGTAAAGAAACCTCTCAGGATCTAATAAATGGTTAAAGGTAGCATAGATGAAAATTAGAATTTGGTTAGTTTAAATTAATTTTATTGATACAAAATTAACCCTTACAGGAAATCTTTGGCTTCTCTGTTTAGTGATTGCAAGTAAGTAGCAGCAGATTGTATCTATGCTAATATGTCCCTGGCCCCATCCATGAGTAAGAAGCTCACATTTTGAACATTAATCTGTATCAGAATAGGTTTCCCCCTCAAGAAGCACTACAAAGAAGTCAAGGTCATGTCGCATGTGAAATCTCAATAAAAATGATCATGTACCAGTTTGTTTTTTCTAAGGCCATTCTCATTACCAAAATTTAGGACAGTAATTCATAGTTGACTTCTGAAGAAAAATAAGCCATTTCCTGGTGGGTTCATGATAATCTTATCTCTGACTTCCAGAAATATATTTTTCCATAAAGAAGAAAATAATTAAGACTATATGGTTCATTTTTCAATATAAAAGTATTTTTAATAACACGTTCATCTATCTCAGAAATGTGATTCTTAGTGGACAATAAGCTAAGTATTTTTTTCTTCAGATGGTCACAAATAGTATAGTAATCTTTCAGAGAGTGGATTGTTCAATGCAGATGGGGAAACTGCCTAAAGCCTCATTGTGAACCTTGTGAAAATGTTTACTTTTCAAATTAAATGAGAGAGAAAACATAAAATGGACAAAACAGGCTGTTGGTTTTTTTTTTTAAATACTAACCAACTGTTCAGTATCTTCAAGGCAGAGGAATAAGGGGGGGGGGAATCAAGCAGGAATCGATTTTTTTATTTCAAAAAATTAGTTTTCAACCCAGTCCATATGAGATGATGGTTTGGTGACTTCTCTCAAGAAGAAAATGCTGTTGTGGGTTTGTTTTTGTGTGTGGACTTTTTGTAGGTCATATAGGAGTACAATCAAGGTCTACTGCTTCCCAGGCCCTGTGGTTTCAGGGTTGTTAGGATGTGGTTAGTTTTCACAGCTATTAGGGATGTCTTTTGTTCTGTTCCATACCAAGTGAGCAGCAAAATATGGAGGCTCATCATAAATTACAAATGAGAACTCTTTAGATTAGGTGTGATACTACCATGCGCTTAGAGCTTTAGATGTCATCAATTGCTGCATTGCATTGTAGGTCTGTTAAAAAAACATTCTGGGTGTTTTTAGATATTTCATTAAAGACACACAGATGAAACAAAGTTCCAGAAATTTGAGAATATGAAAAAGTGAGAATATATGATAATTTGAATCTTGACTGTTATGAAAATAATTTAAAGTATCTTTCCAAAACAAATTTCTCAGAAAATTAAATCCCAAAGTTGGTAGAGAATTAATCAATACTGAAGTTGACGGAAGAACCAGAATGAACCTCCCATTTTGCAGTTATTGGTCCAGTTTAATTTATGATGTGCAATTGAAGTGAGAGCCACTTATGGGCATGAATGTGAAGAGCTTACCCAACATAGCTGATGCCATAGCAACTAAGAGGTCCTGACCATGTACAGATACCAAGGTCAAGGCTGCCCCTAGAAATTAGTGTGACCAAATCCTTGTGTCATACAGGTAATAAAGTGAAAAAGAGAAACCAGGGAGACAATGGAGTGACAGTAAGGAGCAGGTAGATGCTACTTAGTAAGTGTGTGAGAAGAGAGAGCTGTTCCCAAGATGAATGAGAAGGTTTTAGTTGTATTTGGGTGAAGTGGTGTTCCCCGCAGATTTGCAGTAACTAGAGGCTTGCTAATATTAAAGCATGATCTGAGATCGCCCAGACTCGGTGCTTTGCTTCTGCTTTTCTATGGCATAAAGAAAAACTCTTAGTAGGTGCCTCCAATGTTTGGATCTATTGAAAATGTCATACTGTGGCAGCCAAAGTCTACTGTCCCTAGAACAGATTTCCAGGAGATGTTTCGTAGATACTGGTTTAGGTCATACAATGAAGTGGACCCGCTTCAAACCTGGTGCCAAAAGTGACAATTATGGATGCTAAAGCTAGCAGAAAATTCTTTTTTTCCTCAAGTATCTTCTACAGTAGAATAAGCCTAAATATTTTTAAAGTACAGATTTATGTGCACGTGTGTGAGAATAAACATACAAGAATTTGGAATTGGTGGGTCAATTAAAAGGGCATGTTTTGCTTCATTCTCATCCCAATCCAAATTCTTGGTATGTGAATCTATTGCCATCTTATATCAAACTATCTAGTTTAGTTTATAAAATATGACAAATTCTTTTCTTATAGATAATCCCAACATTTATTGGTTATTTAATAAACACCTATGGTGGTCCTAGAATGAAATAAACAAAATCAAGGTGTAATTAAGTCAGAAGTTGCTTACAAGCAAGTTGGAGAGATGTGTAATACAACAGGTTATGTTCAAAGTAAATTATGACAAAGAATTGAATCTATTTATTTGTGATTTTGAAGAATTCCACACAGAAGAATGGAAGAGAATGAAGAAATTTGGAAGGTTCTTTGGAGAAAATACAAAAGATTCACTCAAGTTCATAAGTTTGTATGTTACCCAGTAATGTGCTAGGACTGGCAAGAGGTGGTATTTTTTTTTACTTTAGCCCCTATGTAAAAATCACCTTATTACAACTGTAATAGCACTTACATGGTCGATGAGTTATCTACTGATGGCCCCACGTTACAGCTGGAGTCAGAAAGTTTGAGGACCTAGAGTAAATTGGCCATGTTCATAGAGTTAATAAGAAGTCGGTACTTGAATTGAGAAATGTCTAAGCAAACCCTGGTTCCTAACCCTGACTTTACGTTATCTTTCTGAACTTTATAAGGCTTATAAAATCCAGAATCACTATTTCTTTCTTTTATAATTACTCTGAAGTTAGGTGGCAATTTAAGTGAAAGTTTGTGCTGCATATAAATTGGGTTTTTTATTTGAAAGATGACCTTGTAGAAACCTAAGTTTGCCATATTCTATAATACTTTTAGCTATATTGTGAAATTCCATATGAACTGAGAGTTTAAAAACAACTCAGAACACACCAGTCAAACTAGACTTTTAGGAGATTGGGAAATTTATATTGTAAAATCACAAAAAGCAATGCTATGCAGTTTGGGAGATGGTGAATACAACTTTCACTGTTCATTGAGGCTTCATAAAATAACACTTGATTAACTGATCATCACAGGCTTGGGGTCATATAAGGCAGTGGCCTTAGCATAAATCATATGAGTAATCTATATAGATAAATCGAACGAACTGCTTATTAAATACCAGGCATGTTCTAACAATGTAAGCTGTCTTACATTAAGAACAGTTGATTTGATATAGGTCATAGTAAATCAATCTTGTCTTCTCTATCTAGGAGTTCAGTGTCTTTATCTTTATTATTATAAATGCTGACCCAAGTCGCTGAGGAGAAAAACAACATTCTTTCCCTCATCTTCCTGCTTGTTAAGTTTCTGTTCTTAGATATTTCCTTCTGTTGCATATCCTTCTGCTCCCAAAGTTCTGTTTTAGAGTGAAATTATAATATTCTAAATCTGGGTATGTCTAGAATCATTGGGCTCCTGATAAGAAAATCCTCTTTTCTTGGGAGGTACACTCTTCTTGGAGTTAAAAATGCTGACCCCAACACTGAGCTGTTCCTTTCACCTGATGTGTCCAGAGTTTCCCCCACTGTGGCAACAGTGATTGCCCCCGGGAGAAGCATTCAGTCAAAACTGAACCAATCCATGTCTTCTTTGGGAGTTTGACAAGATGGAATATGTCAGGAAGACATTTCCACTGTGACTGCTAGACTGACTCTGTATATATTTCTAAAGTTCCCAGAGGCTTAGCTACCTTTCCATATGGAGCGAACCTTGAAAGAGTTGAATGGTATTAGGAGTCTTTGGAGCTCTGTGACACATTTCTCTAAAACAAATACATTCTCTCTCTCTCTCTCTCTCTCTCTCTCTCTCTCTCTCTCTCTCTCTCTATCTCTATCTCTCTCTCTGTTGAACAGAAAGCAATGTTGAAGCAGTACGAAGTGAAGTGTATAAAGTGCAGGAAGCATATTGATTAGAAGTTATAAGACAGTCTTGGTGGCGACACTGACTTGTGACCTCAAAAAAAAATACTTAATCTTTCTGGAACAGTTTTCTTAATCAATGATATGCTAACATTGGCTCACATAAATTCTGAGGCAACCTTTTCATCTTCTGCTTTGTGTCTACATCCATCACTTTAAATGTATTGACTCATAATGATCTACAACCTGGAAGGTTTAGAGTAGCTTATTGGCTTCTTTTCTCTGTAAACCAGGATGGCCTGAACTCAGAGATTCACCTGCCTCTGCCTCCTGAGTACTGGAATTAAAGGTGTGTGCTAGCGCGCACCTGACTCTGATTTCTTTCCTCACTCTCATGATAAAATACCTTACAAAAGCAACTTAAGGAAAGAAAGATATGTTTGTTCTCACAGTTTGAGAGTACTGTCCATCCCAGGAGGAAAGGTGTATCACTAAAGGCGTAAGTAGCTGTGGTACCTGGAGGCTGCTCACATTGCATATTGCATATGCATAGATAAAGGGGAACGTTGGTACTCGCCTGTCTTTTCTCTTCCTACCCTTTTATTCAGTCAGGGAATCTCCAGTCTATAAGATGCTGCTGCCCACGTTCAAAGTGGGTCTTCCCTCCTCAGTTAAACCTCTCTGGAATCACCCTCACATACATGCCTAGAGGTGTGTCTCCTAGATTAATTTCCATCCAGTCAAATCGTCAATGGAGATTAGCCATCACAAAGAAGCTACTCACAATCCTAGTTAGCATATCTAGCTAATGTGAAGGGTATTTCTGTTTCCAGATCTCATTTTTCCTTTATCCCAAACATGTGAAGTTAAGTAGCTACAAGGCCTGGACAACTAGAAAAATCACCTGTAATGGCTGGAATGAAAATGGCCCCCATAGGCATGCATAGTTGAATATTTTGTCACCAGGGAGTAGAACTGTTTGGGAAGGATGGGGAGATGTGGCATTGTTGGAGTAGTTTTGCTTTTATTGGATGGGGTGAGTCACTGGGAGAGGGCTTTGAGGTTTCAAAAGCCCCTGCCAAGTCTAGTCTCTCTGTCTCTGTCTTTCTCTCTTCCTCTCTATCTCTCTTCTCCCCTCCCCTCCCCTCCCCTCCCATCTCCTCTCCTGCCTCCTGTGGATCAGGACATAAAGCTCCCAGCTACTGCTTCAGCACCATGCTGGCCTTCTTCAGTGCTCACTGCCATGATGGTCATAGTCAAATAACCCTCTGAAATTGTAAGCAACACCTTCCTTTATAAGTTGCCTTGGTCATGGGGTCTCTTCACAGCAATAGAAGAGTAACTAAGACATGCACCCATCTACCTAGAAAAATCAGCTTGAAAACCTGAATTCAATGAATAGAACATTATGTACAAAGCTGTTATATAATAGCTTCGTTTAATTTTTCATTTATATTCCTATAGTAGCCATGATTTCTGAAAAATATACAGCTCAGATATCTAATTCCTTTGAAACAGATACTTAACTTCTGTTATATGCAAATAAAAACACATATGTCAATGGGCTCCTAAGTAAAATATTTCACTTTAAACGAGGAACCATATTCTAATTCTCCTTGATATTTTGTAGCCCTGCCATTCATCCTTTTAAATGAATCTAGCTCTTATGTTTGGAGATCCACTTATCCTCACAAATAAATAGAAACAGATTGTTAAAGCCAATAAGGGTGAGAGGACTAAAGGAGTGGAATGGCAAATGAGAATTTAACAATAAAAACTAAGAGCTGCTTGCTGGGGCTTTTTGATAAATGCTCTTTCTGAGAAGAGAGATCACAATCTGTTCTATTGGCTTTATATAATGATTAGGTTCAGCCATTTACATAAGGAGCAAGAAACACTGTATAAAATATAACTATATATTTTATGAGATTCAAGGACCTTAAGAGGTGCTTGTGTCTGTGAGTGTTCAATCAGAAAAACAGACACAGTTGGAGACATATGTTAAGAGACCTGCAGTTGGAAGGCTGGCTAGGCAAGTGTGAAGACCATAGGAAGGCCATAAGGAGAGGCAAATCTAGCCACTGAGTCAGACTCACTCAGGTCATCACGTGAATCTTTCCAATTTAAAGTCAACTCATCTTGTTCTTTTTTTTTCAAATATGAGTGTTTCCCTCAGAATGAGGATACACCTTGAGGTCAGAAAAGGATTTCAGATTCCCTGGAGTGAGAGGTACAAGCAATTATAAGCCACCTTACATAGTTGCTGGAAACCAAATTCAGGTCTTCAAAAGCTACAGCTTGCATTGTTCATTGTTAACTTCTTTTTTTTTTTTTTTTTTTTTTTGGTTTTTCGAGACAGGGTTTCTCTGTGGCTTGGGAGCCTGTCCTGGAACTAGCTCTGTAGACCAGGCTGGTCTCGAACTCACAGAGATCCACCTGCCTCTGCCTCCCGAGTGCTAGGATTAAAGGCGTGCGCCACCATCACCCGGCGCATTGTTAACTTCTGAGCCATCTTCCAACCCCAAGTCTTGAACTATTAGTAACTTTTATAAAGCCTGAAAAATACTTTCACAACACCTAAGTTGATGCTCTGTTAAATACCCAAAACTATAACATTGCCAAATATACATCCAGGTCTCCAAACCCTCTCATAGAGTCTATAGATCAACACCTTTCCAAAAATGTATGGGGTTAGATTTCCCTTCATAGACCAACCAAAGCAATGTGATAATACAATGGATAAAATCTGTAAGCAGATATGACCATCCAGCAAATCTCTATCCTTAACACTAAAGATGTTTAAGTTCTTGTTTGTGTTAGTGTTATATAAAAGTTATATATGATAAAATGTGCCATATATGTTAGTATAAAGTGGGTATATTTTTATTTTAAATGAAATAAGAATCATTACTTTAAAATTTCTAACTTTGAGTGTCTCCTCAAGGAAATAGAGTTATGCAATCCACACAAACAACTCATTGAGTCCTAAACAAATTTGAAGGGTATAAAGATCCCCAATGTGAGAACCACCGTCCTGTATAAATGTAATGAATATATTCCCAACAGCTCATTAATTCTCGTTACATTTGACATTAATCATTATATATACTATCTACCTCACAGCATAAACAATGAAAAAAACTTGTCCATACTTTATGAACATCACAATTAATCTCTTTTTCCTTCATGCATTAAATTGGATAAATTGTTACTCAAAGAATCCCAGACTCTTTTGTGTGACCTCCTGATGATGTGACCTGATTCTAGAAAATACATATTTAAATTTTGGTTATAAACACATTTCATATCAGTATTCTGCATTTTTATTCTGAAACTCATTTTATGCAAATTCTAGTAAGTTATCCATGCTAATTTACATACACAATAGGCAAAATATTTATTTGGGGACATTTGATTTGTGTTTTTATAGTCTGAAAATGAGCAAGCTGATGGGATATGTAGGAAGGACAACTGTGGTACTCTATCCAAGTGGCTGAAATAAAATCATCAGTTTCTCCTTCATCAGTCACCTTTTGACTAATTGAAAAATTTAGAGCAAAGTCATAAAAAGGCCAAAATTGTGAATTTAAAAAAAAAAGTGACCAAATAGGGTACAGACTTGATTGACTTTGCTCAGTAATGGATTGTAACTTGGGAATGAAAGGTAAAATAAGCCCTTTACTCCCAAGATTGGTTTTGATCAATGTTTTTCCACAGCAAAAGTAAGCAAATTAAGAGAGAACATATTCCTTTTATCTAGAAACTCCAATATAGTGGCAGAAAATGTAGCTTACTGTAGCAAGCCAGGAAAGGCATAGGGATAACCAGATCCTGGCCAAAGTTATTGTTGTTATTCCATAGTGGCAAGCTCTTCATTTGTGAGACTAGCTCTCTCTCTCTCTCTTTCTCTCTCTCTCTTTCTCTCTTTCTCAGCATTTGATGCCTTATTCCATAAAATATGTGAGCCTGCATTATAATGAGAAATCTCCCAACATCTGAGCACTCCCAATTAATTTAAAATTGAAGTCTGTGCCAATTAAGCAAAATATGTCAATAGGTCAGCAACCTTGTGTGCATCTGCTATAGGAACATTGACTTTTACACAAATTAGTAAATGGCAAAGGGCCAGGAAATTCATCATATCCTAAGGTAGCCTGCAGTTGCTGTTGGTTTTGGATGACCCTTTTCATGGCCATAAACACTGTGTAGCATGAAGTTTTTCATTATTATTTTATCTTCGCTTGTAAAAAAATTATTTCCCAGCTGGGCAGTGGTGGCGCACGCCTTTAATCCCAGCACTCGGGAGGCAGAGGCAGGCGGATCTCTGTGAGTTCAAGACCAGCCTGGTCTACAAGAGCTAGTTCCAGAACAGGCTCCAAAACCACAGAGAAACCCTGTCTCGAAAAAAAAAATTGTTTCACAAATCAAATTAATGGGTATAGACCTGTACTGAGACTTTAAAGTCCTTCACATTGCATCTTTAAGTTTGCTTAGCAGCTATCTGGATAAAGAGACACAATTAGCCTAAGAAAGGACCTACACTGATGTCATTTACTCAATAAATCAGATCTGCAGTCTCCTGTTCCATCACGTTAGAAATTTAGGATATAGTTTGGACAGGTATCTCAATCTCAGAACTATTAACATTCTGGATCAAACCATGATTTGTAGTGAATGGCTACCCTATGCCTTAAAGTTGTGTTTGCCAGTCCTTTCCTCTGTGGCTTTAAGTAGACTTATCCACCTCCCCGAGTCCCAGCATCCCAACTATGATACAAGGAAATAGCAGAGCATTAAATGACCGCCAGATCCTTTATGGTATGAATATTCAGAAATTAACCAGACTGTGATTCCCTGTCACATTCTTCCTAGAAGCCAGATGTCTGTGAAAGAAGGGGACAGGAAAGAAAGCTTAAAAGGTACTCATACTTTGCAAATGGTGCACTATAAGGTGCCAAGATTCTCTCTTAAAAATTCCAGATACTCTCAATGGTCAGGTGGGTTTTATGCTCTTAAAACGTTCTCATCTCTATTTTACAGCAATTTGGATTTTAGAAGCTGTGTTTCCTCTTGAAAATTCTTCCTATGTCCAAATTTCTTTTTCGATGTCTGGAAAGATACATGATAACATATAAACTTCACAATCACTAATCCAGCTGTTTTAGTTCTCTCTGGGTTACTGTGGAAAGCACCACGATCAAAAGCAACTTAGTGGAGGGAAGGTTCTGTTTGGCTTCTGCTTCAGATTCCAGTCCCTCAACAAGGGAAGTCGGAACAGGAACTCAAGCAGGCTCTGACATAGAAACCATTGAAGAACACCATTGCTGGCTTACTTGTTTGGTGGCTTATGCTCAGCTAGCTTTTTGACAACCACTCATATCTGCCTAGGGATGGTGCCACCTATATCGGGCTGGACCCACCTATGTCAATCACCTATCAAGACAATATCTCACAGACCTGCTCACAGGTAGTGCGATCTGGGCAACTCCTTGATTGAGGTTCCCTCTGCTCAGGTGACTCTTAGTTGATAGAAGAATTAACAAGTACCTCAGCAATCATGGCATTCGGTATTATGTTTGTTTTTCCACCTCCTTTGAATCCCAAACTTGAAGATGTTCTCCTCTTTCTATCTTCAAGATAGACTTATTGACTCTCCTACTTTGTCTCTGCTTTATGGATCCATCCATTGTTATCCATCAATGGAACAACTGGCTTCTAACATTTACTCTATTTACTTTGGTTACAAACAGCTCAGTGAAAGGATTATATGTGAATCAGAGCTATCAGTAAACCTATAAATAATTCTGAATTTTTTGTTATGTCTGAAGTATGATATATTAGTCCCACCCTTCAAGTTTGGTATAATCAAACAGTAATCAAAACTACAACTACTGCAAACGGAGACCTTTGAAACTTTAAGAGTGAATACATCACCCTCACACATATAAAAGTCACTGCAAAAAAAATCTTTTCTTTCTTAAGGGCTCTTGAAACTCAGCAACTGAATTCCATTCCAGGCCTCCAAAGGAGAGCAACAAAGTTATAATTGTCTCACACTTAACTACAAGCTTTGCAAAACAGAATAGGCAAAGTCATTTTTATACCATGAGTACAGAATGCAGCCCCTTATGAATTCCTATATGGCAGGCTCAATGATTGGCAGAAAGGAGAAAGGAGTGCAAGAGCCACATCTAACAGTGATGCTACTCTATCCATGTGGAGCTGAGAGGAGAACACAGCCTTCACTGTTCTGGGCCTGGGCCCCACACTCACAGGCTTGCTATTCTTCTCCTTCACTCCTGGGCCTAGTGAGGCAGCTCCTTGTTGCCTTTTGTTTCATTGGTTTCGATTACTTCTTTCTTATATTTCTTCTCTGAGTTACCGAATTGCTATTAGCTTAAGGCCTTGCCTTGACACAATTGGAGACATGAAAGATGCCTTAGAGAAGAAAAAAGCTTCAACCATGCTTTACAACAGAAACTATACCGCTCTCAAGGACTGTTTTCCTTAGCTTCTAATGGAGTCAGCTCAGTAGGGACATCGGCTTTGCTGGGGTAAGTAAAAGCATCCTGGCTTCACAGATACAAAGTGGGGATAATTGACTCTTAGCATCATGAATCCTAACTTCTGAATCCGGCCCAGGGTATAACTATTTCTTTTTAAATGCTATTTGAAATTTCATTTGGCTTGCTGGGCACACGATCCACATACCTTCTCGGATAGAACATTGTATTTTCCCGCAATTGATTTCATTATGATAAGCTGAAGGCAAATGCTATTTCCTGACGTGACAGAGCTTGCAGCGTGGATGTGCCTGAACATGTTTTATGATAAATAACATATCCTGCATTCATCCGGTGTAGCCTGGAAAAGCAGATGGAATTAGAGGCTTGTTCTCAAATAGAAAGAAAGTACAGCCCGGAGGAGAAGGATGAGCTCACTGTATGGCTTTTCAATTTCCTCAGGAAAAATGGAAAAGCTGGCACCCTGCAGGGTTTCCAAATAATAACTGGGAACCTGGGAACTTTGGCTTGCCTCTGAGTTCAAAGAGGAAGCTGTTGTTTAAAAAAAAAAATGCTCCTGGTGGTTAGCTGTGCCCTCCAGGAAAAGCTTTGTGCCCATAGGTAGGTCTCTGGTAAGCACCTTCAACAGAATCTTTTTTTTTTTTTGTTTTGGTGTGCCATCAGGCTGGTGGTACCCCATCTCTAGTCACAAGGTGAAAGGTCAGTTTTGAAGGAAATCATTGGGGAGCCGAAAGTTACATCTCCAGCAATGCAAGTTCATAGAGGTCACTCTACACTTCTTTATAATTCTGGCCGCAGGAGTCAGAGTGGAGCTTGACTTCACTCACCAGCCTGGCACCTGTTCCTTTCTTCTCCCCTGCCCCTCTGTTTTCGGATCTTGCAAATGTAGTCCGGGGAGCACATGGAGTGTTATTCCATTAATCCATGCGCTGTTACATTAAGCCATTAATCAGGCAAAGCACAGATGTTGTTTTCTTTCTACATGTTTCTATAATTACCCTTAATAACACCGACTGAGCTTCTCAAATCATTGCCATCGATGGCTTTTTAAAAATGCGTCAGATGTTTCATTTCTTCGGCTCTCTGTCCATTGATGCTGGATCTCTGCCTGACTGAAGGAGTGGCTCTTTGGTTTCCCAGTGTGTTTCTTGAAGACTGTAGCAGGGAACTGTACATAGGCTTGAATAAAAGACCCTTCCCTGAAGGTTGAAGGGCACACGTTCAGTTTACAATCAAACCATATTCTCCTTAGGCTCAGAAGGGTGTTATCTTTTGAGGCATATGGCATTTATAATCGGGCTGCAGGAGGCTACCGTTCCAAAAGATCTGAGCTCAGAGGAAGACGGGAGTTTGCTGCAACTGCCTGCTTTTAACAGGGTGAAACACAGATCTAGAGAAATGAGATCTGAGTTACCTTAAGCAAAATGCCAGAGCTCGAGGCCTGTGGTCTTCCACCCAGGCTTGGGTCTACTGCCTGGTAACTTTCCGCAGTATCTACCACATGACAAGGGGGGAAAAGTGCCCTATTTGACTCGAGTAGACTCATGCAGGCTGGATTTCCTGTGACTGGCTTTATGTACTCACTCTCGGAAAAGGAAAACTTGACTAGACATTCGTAAGTCATGCTGGGAATGTAGGGAGCTCTATATTTGCTGATTATTATGAATTTCTCCTTTGTCAGTGACATTGACTTCTAAAGAGCTAAAACTTCTGGAGCTGTTTGTCCTTCTCATATTTTCATTTATTTGTTTCTCTACATTACACATTTTTAAAGACTGAGTAGAGTTGGGTGTGATAGTCTATGCCTTTAATCCCAAAACTCAGGAACTATTGACACCTCTCAGACCCTTTATTAGTTATGCAATTCATATTCTCTCTCTCTCTCTCTCTCTCTCTCTCTCTCTCTCTCTCTCTCTCTGTGTGTGTGTGTGTGTGTGTGTGTGTGTGGTGTGTGTGTACTTGCACATGCCTGTATATCCTTAAGATAAGAGGTCAACCTCAGAAGTTGCTCCATAGCCATCCTCCTTGTTTTTATTGTTGTTCACTTTTGATTGCTTGCTTTGTTTAAAGAAGGATCTTTCACTGGTGTCTGGGGTTCACTGGATCTGCGAGGTTGACTGGCCAGTTAGCCCCAGTGATCCATCATCTGTCTCTGCCTCTGCCTCCATGATGCTTGAATTCCAAACACTCGTCATCATGCCTGGTTTTTTATTGTTTGTTGTTTTTAACATAGGGTATGGATTTTAAACTCAGGTCCTCATGATTGATCGATCAGTAAACACTTTATCAACTGAAGTTTCCTCCTAGCTTGCTGCTAGTTTCTCACCCTGAGTTTTCTCATGGGCCAAATGACAGTGAAGCTGACACTATAGGAGAGGAGGACTGAGAAATGAAACATGGATGTTATTGTCCTCAGAATTCATTAGGTCTTTGCCACATAAACATTCCCTCAAACCTGCTTTTAAAAAAAAAATTTCTTAGAGAATTTCACACATGTATATAATATAATTTAATTAGTATTTTGATTATATCTACCCTTATTCCACTCCCTATTGCTCCTAGACTCCTCCCTCTCCCATACCCCCTGTCCTCTTTTTTTTTTTTTTTTTTTGTCCAATCGGTGCTGCACATGTGCACACGGGTGTGGTGCCATCCACCTTAGGAATATGGGCTATTTCCCGGGAGCCACGTCTCCAAAATAAATTGATTTATTCGTCTCTGCCAGGAGCCATTAATTTACAGCAGATCCTCCGCTTGGGTAGGGTCTGGAGTCAAGCCTGAGTTCAATATTAGTTTGCTATATGACCTTTGCGGTGTATTTATTTTGATTTTGTTTGATTGATGATAATGAAGAAAGAAATGAAATGAAAGGTCCTTCTGATTCTTAATAGGTATCGGTACATGCATACTGGGCATAGATGTAAACATATACAGATAATACATTTTTGTATCCCCTACGAGTATGGCTTTGGTCTCACTAGCTCTATTCCCCTGACATCAGACTCAAGTACTTGGGAATAACATTGAAAATAGATGACTGTGTTGGAAAAATAAAAAATAAAAAATCAAGACATGAAGAATGCGGAGATGGCTGTACATGTCAGAGCTCAAAGGTAATTTCGCTGTATTTTATTATCGTCTGTCAAACTTAAAGCATTGTTGAGACTAGAAAATAGATTGTCACAGAGGTTTCTGAGGACAATGGTTTCCCCGAGTTGGTGTAAATATATTCAGAGAGACTTGTTCCCACTTAATAACCCGCGTTTTTCCTCCGGAATCACTGGTGCGTTCACTTACAGCATTTGAAAGGCAGTTTGTCCTCTGCTGTCAAGTGAAGTTGATAGAATAATAGGGAAAAAAAACTGAAAAATTCAATCAGATCTTGTTACTTCTCCAGGGACTTTCTTGACTACTTATTCTATTTAAGGAGGAAGAAAGGGAACACAGCATTTCTTCGGTCTTGTACAAGTTCCAACACAGTTGAACAGCATGATTTCTCCCTGGCAGATGCCCCCTAGAAGTTCTCCTCTCAGCATGCCATGACATGGGATAATGGGGTGGGGGTGAGGCGAAGCCAAGTCTAAAGGACTACTTCAACACTGTAACGCTATGATGTCAGAGACTGTTCTCATCAGCTTACTTATTGTTTATGATATTATTGTTGATTTACACACCTAAAATATAAATAAGAAAGCAATAATGAGAAATTTTTCCCTAATCATAAAATAAAATTCTGTACTGACCTTCAAAGTACATGACTATTAAAGAGGCCTAACCCATTTGATTGAGCAGACATTTAGTTAAGAATCACTGCTTTAGGCAAGGGTTAAAATTCTTTGCAGTCTCCTTATCTGTAATAGGAGAATACAGTGTCATAGCTTCACAAAATTGTGAGGAGAAAGATGATCATGTTGGAATTCACCAGAACAGATAATATTCCCTGAGTTCTCACTTACTTCCCAATGTTTGTCCAAGGGTTCTGCCCATTGAGGGACATTCATCATTTAGCTCTGTGGGATAGCCATAGGGATTAACCAGCTTGGCCATCATGATGTGGAAGGAATGGGGAGTCTGGCTCCCCTCATCTTTAGAACTTTAGACCACTGTTCTCAGTCATGTGTTATTTGAGCACCATGACAGGGAGCTCCGAACAGCTCCCAAAGTTCTGCCACACCCTCTTCTGGCGTCCATGAGCATGTGGACACCCACACTGAGATGTGAACATAGACATACAATTTTAAGCCAAAATATTTTAAGTGCATATGTAAACATGTATGCAACTAAAATCTAGTCATAAAAACATGCTGTCAAATACTCTACCATTCTGTGAGATGACTCTTCACTCTGTTCATTGTTTTCATTGTTGAGCAAAAGTTTCTTAATATCATGAAATCCCAGCAGTCAATGCTTGTTACTATTTCTTGAACTTGGAAGTGTTTTTCTGAAAGCCCTTGTCTATATATCTTAAAGGGTCCTATCTTTGTTTTTCCTCTAGAAGTTTCAGAGTTCCATGTCTTATATTAAGGTCTCGTGGTCCGTTTTGAATAAAATTTTGTGCAAGGTGAGAAACCTGAAATCCAGTTCATTCTTCTATGCATGGATACTTGGTTTTCCCAGCACCATTTCTGTGAAGAGGCTATCTTTTCTCTAATGAATTATTTTTCACTTTTGTCAGAAATTAAGTGGAAGTACCAGAATAGGTTTATTTCTGGAGTTTCAATTCCATTAATCTGCATGTATGTTTTGTGCCCCTAGCATGTTGGTTCTGTTATTAAATTAATTTTGTAGCATAGTTTGAGAGTGAGTGTTATGATACCTCCACCACTAATTATTTTCTGTTCAAGATTATTTTGGATATTTAGGATTTCATACTAATTTTAGTATTTTTTTCTAGTTCTGTGAAGAATGTTACTGAAAGCCACGTGGAGATTGCATTAAATCTGTAAATCATTTTCAATAATACACATTTTCTCAAGATTAGTTCTGTTGGGAAAGAACTAATATAATCTTTATATTGTATGTTGAAGTGGGAGCGGCAGGGCTGCGTCCCTGGCACCCGGCCGCCCACATGGCTTTACCCGAAATAATTACATGGAAACTGTATTCTTTTGAACACTGCCTGGCCCATTAGTTCCAGCCTCTTATTGGCTACCTCTTACATATTGATCTAACCCATTTCTAATATTCTGTGTAGCACCAGGAGCTGGCTAACCAGGAAAGATCTTAACCTGCGTCTGTCTGGAGTGGGAGAATCATGGCGACTCACTGACTCGGCTTCTTTCTTCCAGGATTCTGTTCTGTTTATTTCACCCTCCTAAGGGTTGGCCTATCAAATGGGCCTAGGCGTTTCTTTATTATTTAACCAATGACTTTCCTCCATCAATTATATTATATATAGTATATTATATTATGTAATATATTATATATAAAGATATAATCTTTATATCTTCTAGAGTATTCAATTTCTAACTTCAGTGTCTAAAATTTTTCATTGTACAGATTTTTTTTACCTCTAGCTAGGTTTATTCTAACTCTTGCTTTTAAATGCTATTGTTAGCAAGCTTGTCTTTCTGTTAAGTGATTAAACAAATACAAACAGTAATATAATTAATAAGCAAGGTTTGAAAGGGTATTGTATTTATAAAAAGGAGAAGCTAATTCAGGAGATGAGCCATGAAAACTAGTTTCCCTGGTCCAAAAGATCTAGACCATAGTCAATTGCCCAGGGTATCAAACATCGCTAGAAATGAAACAAGAGTGATATCAGAACACCTAATTAGAGTGAATGCAGTATAGACAATGGGAGAAAGATCCCCAGGTAAAGTCCCAGATTTTTGCATGTTAATTTTTGAATTCAGCTACTTTGCTCAAGGTTTTAGGTCTGAAAGTTTTCTGGTGGAGTCTTTAGGGGTGCATTGTTGTTTTTGGTTGAGTGAGTATATGTTTGTATATGTGTACATGTATGTATGTATGTTTATGAAAGTGTACATGAACATTTGTGTACAGATGTGCAAAGGCCAGAAGACAACTGCCCATGTCATTCCAGAAGATATTATCCTCCTTTTGCTGGTAGAATGAGGTCTCTCATTGGCCTGGAACTGGACAAGTAGGCTCAACTGGCTTGCCAGCAGGCTCTATTACCTTCCTGAATGTGTTGCCCCAGTGTTAGAAATATAAGGCTATGCCATATCATCATGACCAGGCTTCATATGTGGTTTCTGAAAAGCAAAACCAGGTCCACATGTTGGTACTTGACTAATGAACTGTCTTCCTAGATCTATGTTTCAGAAGCTCTGAGAGCAGGGTTATATCACCTATAAATAAAGGATCATCTGGTTTCTCCCTTCATACATACATGTCTCCTTTCCATTTCTTCTATTCCAGCTACCAGTCTTCTGCTCTAGCTAACAGTCCTTGTACTCTCTGCAAGAATGAGGGGGAGAGAGAAAAGCTGATTGCTTTCCTAACTTTAGAGGAAATGCTTTCAGTATTTCTTCATTCATTATGTTACCTATATATTTGTCATATGTAGGGTTTATTATGTTTCTTTCCTTCCTACTCACATGATCTTGAACTTTGCCAGAGACATTTTCTGAACCTTGTTGAAATAACTGAGTAATTTCTGCCCCTACATCTACTTATGTATTATGCTACATTAACTGATTTGTATATGTAGAAATGTTCTTTCATTCCAAGACTGAAATCAAAATTGACCCTGTTGTTTGATCTTTTTAGTGTGTTGTTGAATTCAGTTTTGCAAGGGTTTTACTGATCATTTCTATTTATCAGAATAAATGAGGTAGAGTCTTCCTTTGTGGTTGTGTTATTATACAGCTTGAATATCAGGGTGATTCTTGCTTCGTTAATCGAATTTTATAGCATTCCTTTCCTTTCTTTGTTAAGAAGAAGCCCGAGGAGATTTATTATTAGATTTTTGTTTTAAGGATTGGTAGAACTCAGCCAAGAATACATCTAGCCCTGGGCTTTTGTTGTTACAAGACTAATAATGCTTCAATCTCACTGCTCATTATAGATCTGTTTATGTTGTTTGTATCGTGCTGATTTAATTTTAACAGGTTACAAGTGTCTAGAAGTCCAACCATTTCTTCTGAATTTCCAGCTTATTAGAATTTACGGTTTTCTTAAATATTACTTAATGATTTTCTGAATTCCATTAGTATCTATCATAATGTCCCCTTTTCATCTCTAATTTTATGGATTTGTGGTTTTTTATTTTGGTTAGTTTGAGCAAGAATTTGTCAGTCTTATTTTTCTATTCCAAGAGAAAATTATGTTTCATTTATTCTTTATAGTGTTCCTTTTAGTCTCTTCTTCATTAAGAAGTCTTTATTTTTCCCTCTGTCTATTAATGTGGATTTGTCTTTGTAAGACAAAAGTTTATAGCTATAAGTGCTTACTTAAAAAGAACTCAGAGGCTTCAAATAAATAATTTAATGATGGAACTCAAGGCCATAAAAAATAAGAATGAGTCAAGCTCAATCTTACCAGCTTCTGTGGACTTTGCCTGCTGACACTGACTCATGGATTGCATGTTGAATAATGTTGTAATTCTATGATATATATATTAAAATTCTAATATATATATTGAAAGAAAACCTCCGTTTTATATAAGTTTGTATTGTCTTCTCCTCCCTTTACAAATTATTCTCCTTCAGGTTAGTGTACAAATAATCATAAACTAATAAGAATTTTTTAAAGGAGAGCCTAGACATAGTATGAAAACCATACTGCTGAGGAATTTGGATAAGGTGGAGAAAAGAAAGCCATGTGTACCCAAGTCATTTTATTACTCCTTTGAATGTTTTGTAAGATGTGTTTTATTTTTAATTATGTGTTTTTGTATAGGATGGGATGTGTGTAGATATGAATGCAGGTCCCTATGGAGGCCAAAATAGGGTATCAGACATCCCAGGAGCTAGAGATACAGTCATCTGTGAGGCACCCAATGTGAATGCTAGGAACAAACTCTGATCTTTTGCAAGAGAAATAATCACTATTAACTAGTGTGCCATCTTTCCAGAGTCTTCCCACCTCGTTTTTAGTTAAGTAGGAATTAGATACCTTCCATGGCATCATGTTTGATGCACTATGGAATGAGCAACAAATGAGATATGGTCCATGTCCTTCCTAAACTCTTGATCTAGCCAGAGATGTGGGAATGTAAACCGTAATTACAGATTGGTGAATAAGGTACTGAAGGAGGAAAAAAGATAATAGTCTTTCATCTGTCATTTCACCTTTCTATAGTAATAGTTACATCATTCTACCACAATCCAAAAATGTTACATTAAAAATTCCAGAAATAATCAATAGATTTCTTAAATAAATCTTATAACAGTAGAATGTTACAATTCTTTTGGTTTGTTTAGGATACCTACTCTATTTATTATACTATATAATGAATACATAGAAAAAGTAGAGTATATACAGAATTCATTACTATACTTCCTTATAGTTGTCATATAGGGTCTTAGAATGTATCTTCCCCAGGTATATAGGGACTACAACATTTAATTTGACTTCAGTTTCAAAGGGGGGGCTCAACAATTGATGTGAACTCTATTAGATTTTATTGTTCAGAATGAGTGGCTTCATATAACAAATTTTATTTATCTCAAATGCACACTGAGGACTAATCTTGAGTTTGATGATTTTATTCCAGGTGAACAGGTCTATATAACCACCATTTGAGGCTGGTAGTTTTATGTTTTTTTCGTTTTTTTTAATCTATTTTTACTAGTCAGAGAACTGACACACTTCTGCAGATCAAAACTTATGCAAAAAGGTATAATCAGACCCATGGTGCCCTGTAATTAGCCAGAAACATGTATCTGATTTTTTCTTCCTCTCATTCTCTTTATAAAACAAGTATTTATTTTCTTCTTCCTCCTTGTGTCTTTTACACAAAGTAATGTGTAAGATATTTACAAAAAGGTTTTTTTCGTTTATTAATACTTCTCAGAGATCACTCTACTTATGTAATGAACTGTTACCTTGTCTACTCACAATTAGGTAATGAATCGATCCATGAACGCATGTACCATCATTTATTCTGCCAGTCTCCTATGCTCACGTTTCAATAGTTTCTTCTAGATGTCATTGAAATAAGTAGAGTAGTGTACATCTCTTCCTATTTGGATTGTGTCTTCAGCAGAAATTCATAGAACTTGGATTGCTGGCTGGAAGGAGGCATATTTTGTTTCAGTCATTAGTGCCAGGCCAGCGATACAGCTCAGTGGATAAAGGACCTTGCCACCAAGCCTAATGACACTAATTCAGTCCCCAGAATCCATGGGCGAAGGAAAGACTCAAACCTTAAAAATCGTCATCTAATTTCCACATGTGGACCGTGGTACACACAAACGCACACACACACTTTTTGTTTTTTTTGGTTTTTTGTTTGTTTTTATTCTTTTTTAATTAAAATTTCCACCTGCTCCCCGTTTCCCATTTCCCTCCCCCTCCTCCCACACATTGCTCCCTCCCCCCACTCCCCTCCCCCTATCCCCACTCCTCTTCTCCTCCCCCCACTCCATTCCCCCTCCCTCTCGATACTGAAGAGCAGTCCAAATTCACTGCCCTGCGGGAAGACCAAGGTCCTCCCACTTCTATCTAGGTCCAGGAAGGTGAGCATCTAAACAGGCTAAGCTCCCACAAAGCCAGTTCATGTATTAGGATCGAAACCCCGTGCCATTGTCCTTGGCCTCTCATCAGCTCTCATTGTCCGCCATGTTCAGGGAGTCCGGTTTCAACCCATGCTTATTCAGTCCCAGTCCAGCTGGCCTTGGTGGGCTCCCAATAGATCAGTTCCACTGTCACAGTGGGTGGGTGCACCCCTCGTGGTCCTGACTTCCTTGCTCATGTTCTCCCTCCTTCTGCTCCTCATTTGGACCTTAAGAGCTCAGACCGTTGCTCCAAATTGGGTCTCTGTCTCTATCTCAATCCATCGCCAGATGAAGGTTCTAAGGTGATATGCAAGATATTCATCAGTATAGGATAGGGTCATTTCAGGTTCCCTCTCCTCAGTTGCCCAAGGTACCAGCTGGGGACATCTCCCTGGACACCTGCGAGCCCCTCTAGAGTCAAGTCTCTTGCCAACCCTAAGATGGCTCCCTTAGTTAGGATATATACTTCACTGCTCCCGTATCCACCCTTCCTATATCCCAACCATCCCATTCCCCCAAGCTCCTCCCATCCTCCCCTTCTCACGTTTCTCACCCCATTTCCCCTTAGCCCCATGCCACCTCACCCGTAAGTTCCCAGTTTTTGCCCGGCAATCTTGTCTACTTCCCCTATCCAAGCGAATGACTATACGTTTTTCTTTGGGTTCACTTTCTTATTTAGCTTCTCTAGGATCACAAATTATATGCTCAATGTCCTTTATTTATGGCTAGAAACCAATTATGAGTGAATACATCCCATGTTCCTCTTTTTGAGTCTGGGATACCTCACTCAGGATAGTGTTTTCTATTTCCATCCATTTGCATGCAAAATTCGAGAAGTCATTGTTTTTTACCGCTGAGTAGTACTCTAATATGTATATATTCCATGCTTTCTGCGTCCATTCCTCCATTGAAGGGCATCTAGGTTGTTTCCAGGTTCTGGCTATTACAAACAATGCTGCTATGAACATAGTTGAACAGATACTTTTGTCATATGATAGGGCATCTCTTGGGTATATTCCCAAGAATGGTATTACTGGATCTTGGGGTAGGTTGATCCCAAATTTCCTGAGAAATCGCCACACTGATTTCCAAAGTGGTTGCACTAGTTTGCATTCCCACCAGCAATGGATGAGTGTGCCCCTTACTCCACAACCTCTCCAGCAAAGGCTATCATTGGTGTTTTTGATTTTAGCCATTCTGACAGGTGTAAGATGGTATCTCAAAGTTGTTTTATTTTGCATTTCCCTTATCACTAAGGAGGTTGAGCATGACCTTAAGTGTCTTTTGAACATTTGAATTTCTTCTATTGAGAATTCTCTGTTCAGTTCAGTGCCCCATTTTTTAATTGGGTTAATTAGCATTTTAAAATCTAGTTTCTTGAGTTCTTTATATATTTTGGAGATCAGACTTTTGTCTGTTGCAGGGTTGGTGAAGATCTTCTCCCAGTCAGTGGATTGCCTTTTTGTCTTAGTGACAGTGTCCTTTGCTTTACAGAAGCTTCTCAGTTTCAGGAGGTCCCATTTATTCAATGATGTCCTTAATGTCTGTGCTGCTGGGGATACACGTAGGAAGTGATCTCCTGTACCCATATGTTGTAGAGTACTTCCCACTTTCTCTTCTATCAGGTTCAGTGTTTTCGGACTGATATTAAGGTCTTTAATCCATTTGGACTTGAGTTTTGTGCATGGCGATAGATATGGATCTATTTTCATTCTTCTACAGGTTGAAAACCAGTTCTGCCAGCACCATTTGTTGAAGATTCTCTCTTTATCAAAAATCAGGTGTTCATATGTTTGTGGGTTAATATCAGGGTCTTCTACTCGGTTCCATTGATCGACTTCTCTGTTTTTATGCCAATACCAAGCTGTTTTCAATACTGAAGCTCTGTAATAGAGTTTGAAGTCAGGGATGGTAATGCCTCCAGACGATCCTTTATTATATAAGATTGTTTTGGCTATCCTGGGTTTTTTGTTTTTCCATATAAAGTTGATTAATGTCCTCTCAAGATCTGTGAAGAATTTTGATGGGATTTTAATGGGGATTGCATTGAATCTATAAATTGCCCTTGGTAGAATTGCCAATTTTACTATGTTGATCCTCCCAATCCAAGAGCAACGGAGATCCTTCCATTTTCTGGTATCCTCCTCAATTTCTTTCTTCAAAGACTTAAAGTTCTTGCCAAATAGATCCTTCACTTCCTTGGTTAGAGTTACCCCAAGATATTTTATGCTATTTGTGGCTATCGTGAAGGGTGATGCTTCTCTGATTTCCCTCTCTGCTTCCATATCCTTTGTGTATAGGAGGGCAACTGATTTTTGGAATTGATCTTGTATCCTGCCACACTACTAAAGGTGTTTATCAGCTGTAGGAGTTCTTTGCTGGAGTTTTTGGGGTCGCTTATGTACACTATCATATCGTCTGCAAATAATGAAAGTTTAACTTCTTCCTTTCCAATTTGAATCCCTTTGATCCCCTTATGTTGTCTTATTGCTATCGCTAGAATTTCAAGCACTATATTAAAGAGGTATGGAGAGAGTGGACAGCCTTGTCGTGTTCCTGATTTTAGTGGAATAGCTTTGAGTTTCTCTCCATTTAATTTGATGTTAGCTGTTGGCTTGCTATAAATAGCTTATATTATAGTTAGGTACGACCCTTGTATCCCTAATCTCTCTAAGACCTTTATCGTAAAGGGATGTTGAATTTTGTCAAATGCTTTTTCAGCATCTAATGAAACGATCATATGGATTTTTTCTTTCAGTTTATTTATATGATGGATTACATTGATAGATTTTCGTATGTTGAACCAGCCCTGCATCTCTGGGATGAAGCCTACTTGATCATAATAGATAATTTTTCTAATGTGTTCTTGGATTCGGTTTGCCAGTATTATATTGAGGATTTTTGCATTGATGTTCATGAGTGAGATTGGCCTGTAATTCTCTTTCTTGGTTGTGTCTTTGTGTGGTTTTGGTATCAGAGTAACTTCAGCCTCATAAAAGGAATTTGGCAATGACTTCTCTGTTTCTATATTGTGAAATACATTAAGTAGTATAGGTATTAGGTCTTCTCGGAAGTTTTGGTAGAATTCTGCATTGAAGCCGTCTGGACCTGGGCTTTTTTTGGTAGGGAGGTCTTTTATAACAACTTCTAATTCTTCGCGACTAACAGGTCTATTTAGATTGTTCACCTGGTCCTGGTTTAACTTTGGTGTATGGTACTTATCTAAAAAAGTGCCCATTTCTTTTACATTTTCCAATTTTGTGGCATACAGGCTTTTGTAGTAAGATCTAATGATTCTCTGAATTTCCTCTGTGTCTGTGGTTATGTCTCCCTTTTCATTTCTGATCTTGTTAATTTGTGTATTCTCTCTCCGCCGTTTGATTAGTTTGAATAGGGGTTTATCAATCTTGTTGATTTTCTCCAAGAACCAGCTTTTTGTTTCATTGATTCTTTAGATTGTTTTCTGTGTTTCTATTTTGTTGATTTCAGCCCTCAGTTTGATTATTTCCAGTCTTCTACTTCTCCTCGGTGAATCTGCTTCTACACTTTTTGAAAACAGAAAAATAGTTGAAGGCCAAAGTCCCCTCTGTAAAGACTGTTCAGTCCTTTATTTTGCATTCCTCTTAGCAGTGCCTATGGGAGTCTGTTTACCCGCAGCCCAGAGAAAACTTATTGTCAGGCTTTGAACTTTCACCGGTCTGAGCAATGAGAAATAGTGTGTCAATGAAATGTAACTAGCATTTGTTTCAATGTAAGTGATGTTGAATATCACTTCATACATTTAAGACCCATGTCTCTATCATTTTATAAATTTTGTATTTATTCCCTCTGCCCATGTTTCAATAGTATTATAATTTGTTTTTCTTTCTAGTATTAAACATTTTATTTGTTAAGGATACTGAACTTTTTCTGTGGTATGTTGGGAATACTATTTATTTGCAATTGGTTTTTGACTTATCTCAAGGTGGTTTGCCCTATATAATTAATTTATTAATCTGCTTTCACATCTGGACTTCTGGGTATAATTACTCCATAGGTCCAAATTAGAGGAATTTTTGTCCAGATTTCCTCCTAGTGCTGGAAAAGATTTTTAATGTATACTTTGAATGATGATTTATTTAGAGTTTCTTTTTGTACATTAAAATAAATTGGATCTATTTTATAAAATAATATTTTAAATTGTTATTCAGCTGTTTAGCAACATTTATTAAAAACATATTCCTTTAAAAATGTTTCTTAGTTTATAAGTATATGTGTGCTCTTGTTTTTCTATCTATGCACCACATGTACATAAAGCCCAACCCTGGTGCTGGGAACTAAATCCAGGTCCTTTGCAAAAGGTCAAACCATCTCTCCAACTCTAAAAACACAATCTAAAAAATCATCATCATTATCATCAACAACACCATAATTATCTTACGATCTTTTCTCCAGAAAACCCAGGGTATCACCTTGTGACACCCTGGGTTTCTAAATCTACCTTATTCTTGAATTCTCTGCCTCATAGTGAACCAGTAATACACAGTTATCTGAAGAGACTATAGTACCAAAAGATGCCATGAGCACAGACAGACCATTACAGCTTTCTCTGGTCACTGTTCTCATACCAAGTCTTATATCACTTTTGAATTTTATTAAAATATATATATATATATATAATTTAGTAGTAAAGTTAGTATTTTGTTGGAAATGCATTATACTTAAAATTAAATTAAGAGTAAAAGTAAGATCTTGACTGTGTTGAGATGCCTTGAAAAGGAATGATAGATACCACCTCGTTTGTTCAAACCGGTTTTAGTGTTGTTCAACAAAACTTGAATTTTTGTCTATATTTAGTCTATATTTTAGTCTATATTTAAAAATTTTTATTTTTTCCTAAATGTTTTACTTTCCTACTGCTGTTTTATTTTTATTAAATATTTTATTTAAGAGTTATGCATATAATGTGTTTGGATCCAATCCACTGACCCCCATTGCATCCTCTCCAAATCCTTTCCTATTTCCTCCTCCTTTTCCTTCCAAATTTCATGTGCTTTCTCTCCTTTTAAAATTCAATATCCATTGAGCCTATTTAGGGCTACCTACATGTGCATGGATGGAGAGCTAACTTTAGAAGCATGAGTAGCCCAGGGGCCTGCACTCATAAAAAAAAAAGTGACCATCTCTCTGCCATCAGCTGCCAATAGCTGGGCAGGTCTCCATAACCACCAGCATCCCCACCCATTCTGAAATTTTTCACTGGTCTAACCTTAAGCAACTCTCATTCATGGAAGTCTAAGCCATTATGAGTTCATATATGCAGCTAAATTGTCATATCTAGCAAAGCTTGCTACCTACAGACACCCACTTCCTGTCTTTCTTAACACTGTTTCAGCCCCTCTCTTCCACAATGATCCCTGAGCCTCAGGAGAAGCAGGTGTAATATAGATGTCCTAGTTAGAACCAAGTACTTTCCTGTCTCTTAGTTTGTTCATGCTGACTAGTTGTTGGTCTGTGTATTAATCACCATCTACTTCAAAGGGAAGTTTCTCTGATAATGGTTAAGAGATGTACAAATCTATGGGCAGAAAGATAAAAAGCTTTAAGGGATAGTTTAGTATTGTGTCTGTTTAACAGAATAATAGTATTAGGTCCTCTCCTAAGGTCTATGACCTAATCAGTCAGTTAGGCTTTGTTTGTTTGTTATTTGTTTTACATCAGTTACAGATACCAGACATGAGTCTATCTTTGGGCTTTACATCCAATCAGAAAGTGATTGCTTATGCCCATAATATTTCTACCACTATCACACCAATGGGTGTCTCTTTCCGGGACAGTAGCTGTTACTGCTTACAGGCTTCACAGCTAGGTGAGACTGAGCTTGGCTTTCATCCCCTGGCAGCGTACATGGCACCTAACGGTACTATGAAAGCTTTCCAGTAGGAATGAATCTTTAAGTTTGATACCAGCTTGGTTTATCCATGCACTCTAACTATAGTATGTGGTGTTACCACCAAGTTCAGGAAGACAATTAAGAGCAATGATAATAGCCTGCAATGCTTGAGAAGGACCCAGTGACCAAAAACACAAAAAGAGGTAACCAATACATGTTTCTGGGCTTTTTACTCTTAGCCAGTGTTGTCTGGGGAACTAAGGTATCCTCCCCATCCCCACCCCTGTTGTACAGTAACTCTACGCAAGCATCTTTTACATGTGTACATGTATATATTTTAGGAAATTTCTACAGTATTAGCTTTCCATAAGACATTTTCAAAGGGCTTTATTGTTTGTCATTCTTCCCCCGTAAGCCCTCCTGTACCCTGCTCTTCCATCACCCACAATTTATCCTTTTTTGTTCCATAATTCCCTTTTCTCCCTTATTTCTACTTGCATCCTTATCCCCCATTGCTGTTTTAAATAGGATATTTTTACTCATCGCATCCACTAATGACATGTATCTACCTCCACATAACTGTTACGTTTTCATTATGAAGTAGTTTGAAAGTATAGAATTTTATGGTTTTGTCATCAAGTCTAATCTCTTCAGTAATATTCCAACTTCTTTCTTACAGTTTTCACTTACTGAAAAAATATATGTCTCTTCCTTTACTTTTAACATTTTTCAAGTCATCACATTTTCGGACTAGATTTATAGCTTAGTGGGGGAGCATTTACCTACCATGATGATATCCCCCCAGTTCTGCAAATTATGATTTAAAAAATGGTACTTTATTTTTTTTAACTGAATAACATTGTCTTGACTTCTGGGGAAAGCAAAGACGACAGAAAATCAAGGAAATTTGGGTAATGGGTACCAAACAATACAGTTACAAGAAAGAAGTGCAGGGAGATAGCTATAGTTATATACTACACCTACTCACACACACACACACACACACACACACACACACACACATACATACGTACATAAATATATACATACATATATACACTGATGATACCATACATAAAGAAATGACAGACAAAAACACTATTATCCTAAAAGAACTTGTCTTTTTCTAGACAAGTACTAAACTATCACACTGTACCTGTTCAATATGTACAATTATTACATGTTAATCAAAATATTTTATTTAATTAAAACACTGATAGATGTGGAAAGCCAAAGAAAATATTTGAATGGTGTTTTTAAATAAAGGACACAATTTCACATATTTCCTTGACATCTTTAAAGTGCTTGTTTAACTCTAATTCTTGACTTTGAAAGTCTGGATTGAGGACTATGAGGCTCTCCAAGAAGACATGGAATGGAACTGGGCTGTAAAAGTAAAGATAGCTGGTCTCGCCTGTTGAGCTTTTCCTTGTTTCCACCTTATGATTTGAGAGCTGTCTCCACACCTCATCCTGATGATCTATTTAAGCCTGATTTCTTGTGTTCCCTGGATTACTCTAGCAGGAATAAGAATAAGGGTAAATTCTAAACCCATGAGTAACATGTCTAATATAAGAAAATTCTAAAAAGGAAATCTTGTTCCAACTGTCCCATGTGATTTTCCAACCTGGTGCTCCAAAAGCAGGAGAGAAGCATTAAGAATTAATGATGTATTCCTTAGAAACCCAAGGTTTTAAAATGTGAGTCAGATCCTTTTACAAAGGCAATCAAAGTTGTTTTAAAGAGCATCTAATTGTGAATTAATTGCCCAGGATCTAATTGTGCCCACAGTTTGAGTACACATCACTGAATCCTGATGTGGAAGAATATGGCTCTGGTAACTTGGATCACATATTTGAGACCTAAACACCTTTATGAACAGGAATGATTAATCCACTCTAGTGAACCAATAATAAGCACTGGAATATCTTCAAGGCAAGAATGAGACTGATGATGAGGACATAACAGAAAAAGTTCTCCTTGGATAAGGCATAAAGCAGATTGTTATATATTTGAAAAAGAGAAGTCACAAATTGCAGCAATTTATGTGCTACTCTGTAAGCACTGCCTGTTTTCTGCAGAATGGCATCTTTGTTAGAGACTATTAACCTGAGACAGGATAAGGAACAACAAATGATATTTTAATGACTGGCAAAAAAATGTGTGGCATTTACTATAATTTCACTGGGAACAACACACCTTGGCAAAAAGACTTCATCATACTTCAGAAGTTCTGCTGTGTTTTGAAGTCATGACATATTTTAGGGTAAGAAACACTAATATGCTTTTCCCTTTCAGTATTTATCTAAACAAACATTTAACAAGGTTCTGCTATGATAATAGCATGGCAGAATGCTAGTGACTAAAGGGTCGGGGAGAAGAATAAAATAGAAGCCTTGGTCTCAAAGCATTTATGGTCTTGTGAAGAATATTCTATAATCATCTCTATTTTATATCATGCTAATAGTAGTAGGCATAGAAACAACCCACTTAATGTCCACTATCACTGGCCTTTTAAACATCAGCTTTTAAAACCTTCTTAGTTGGGAAAGAAAATCCCCCCCCCATATGCACATACACAAACTTTCTTAGACCAGTAAGATGATTTGCAGCCTTGAAAGAATTTACCCAATGCTGAGAGGAAACAATAGAGAATTGACTGATGAGATGCAATACTTTTGATCACCTGGATACGTGACAAGATTGTAGTCTTGTATACCTAGAAATCAATGATTTTTGCAAAGAATTATCATAATGCAAAACCCTAAAGACATTTTCAGTTTGATCAGTGGAATCTCCAACTTTCACCACAATGGGAAGAGAACCTATTGGAACTGTCTTCATAGTTCAGAGAATTACAAGGAACAATGGAAGTATAAAATATGAGAAAAGAGTTACATCTGGTGACTTGAGACCAGTACTGAAGAAACAGGAAGCATTTAACCTGAGTCCTGAAAGATATGATTAGTTGGAAGAACTAAATATATGAAGCTCTGAACTTCTTGAAACCTTGTGATGGGAAATGATTTTTTTTCTTGACATATTGAAAGAAAAAAAACAAATAAAGAATCAAACAAATGCTGCAACTGATCAGAGGGTATCGCTCAATAAGCAAGGAAGTAAAGATGCTGCAATGCGACCAGGGCTCTGGAGAGTTCACTGTGAAAGCACAGAATAAAGGACTAAATAGAAGCGGGGCAACCACGTGACCTCATTTTGTCCTAGACAGTAAATGGCCTATTGATGAGCGCATGACAGGCATTCCACAAATACTTCTCTTGATCACAGCAAGTTCGCCACAGCCAGGAATCTGTAGAAGCTATAAAAACAGAGAAATAACCCATTGTTTCCAAGGAACTTAATTGTAACTTGGGTCTGAGAACCAATCAAGGTTCATTTCAGGAAATGGTTTGCATTTCATTTTTTTTCAGGATACCAAAAGTCAGGACCATGTTTAAGGAAGGAGCAATACAGAATATTATAAAGTTCATGAAAACTAACATTTCTCTCTCTTATCTTTGTTTCTCTTTATTTTTCTTTATTTCTTTTTTCTTTCATCCCCACATGACCTTGATTTTTAACCATCTTTATTATAAAAATAACTTGGAAATAAGTATCAACACCACACACCAAATTCATTCAGACCCAGGTTCTATACAACTTAATGAACTTGTATACAACTAGAATTGGCACTCATCACTGAAAATATGAAACTTCAATTTAAACATTGTATTTTCCGTATCAAATGTATTTTGTCTACTTACCCATCACAAAAACAAAGGACAGACTTAGAAATATAAAACCAATTAGTTTTTATATCTCTTTTCATAACTCATGTCTGTTACCTGAATTTACATTGGCTTTATTTTCTTATTTTTACTAAGACTCAAACAGTCTCTAGGAAACCAGATTATTCAGGCAAACATTGTATGTGACTACCCCCAATAAGTACTAGAAACCTGTGAAGGACCTAGTGTTAAGTATTTTTCTGACAGACAAGCCTCTCCACCAACACAATAATCCCAATCAGATCAAATCAGGCCGAATTAGAAGATATCTAGGTTTAATGGATGCCAGCATTCCCGGTTGGCCCCCAGGAAAACACAGTGGTGTGGGGAGACTGGAAAGGGAAAAGGGGAGACCACGTGTTCCTTCTTGGGGGCGGTGGACAGTTTAAATAGCCTGTGAATAGAGACCCAAAGATAGGACATGAGGTTAGTTCCACAGGTGAGGGGTCAAAGAAAACAACATATTTTATAAGATTTCACCTGGGTAGCAGTTTTGGAAGACATATGTCCCTCTTTTCATTTTCTTCTTGTTCCCTTCTGCTTCCCCCTCCCTTGCAGCCAGCTGCCGGGGAAAAAGCTTCAAACTCTTTCCAACTATAAAACCACAAGCTACACACCTCGGCTGACTCCATAGACGGAGTCTGTTTCTGAGCTAGCATTCAAAACCTAGAGTGACAATTCAGTGTAATATTTTTGCTCCCTTCTCTATAAACTGGGATTATTCCTTTCACATCTCTTTTTGTAAATGCTTTGGTATTTTCATGGATACATTAATTGGACACATTTAAAGGGGTTCAGTATATTTCCATACATGCACACATCATGGGCTAATCACACCCAGCCTCCCATTCTCCACCTGCCCTTCACTTTCCCTATGAATCACTATTCAGGTCTCCATTTTTCAGCTTTCATACGTGAGACAGACTATGTAGTACTTGCCTTTAAGTGTCTAGCTTGTATCACTAAACGCAACGTCCTTCAGTTCAGTCTATTTGTTGCAAATAGCAAGATTTCTCTCTTTAGTCTAAATAGTCCTTTACCACATAAACCCTGTTTTCTTTGCCTACTGTCGTAGCTAGGGTTTCTACTGCTATGAAGAGACACCATGACCATGGCAACTCTTCTGAAGGAAAACATTTAATTGGGGCTGACTTACAATTTCAGAGGTGTAGTCCATTATCACCATAGTGGTACATGGTGTCATGCAGGCAGACATGAAGTTGGAGAAGGGGCCAAGAGTTCTACATCTTGATCAATAGGCAACAGGAAGTGAACTGTGTACCATACTGGGCATACCTTGAGCACATGAGACCGCAAAGCTCACCCCACAGTGGCATAGTTTCTCCAACAAGGCCATACCTATCCCAACAAGGCCACACCTCCCAATAGTGCCACTCACTTATGGGCCAAGCATTCAAACACTTGAGTCTATGGGGTCCATACCTATTCAAACCACATCTATCCATCTATTCATGGGGACCTAGTCTGATACCTATTATGAATAGTGCCACAAAAACAAAAAATCATGTGCATTCAGATAGCTCTGTTATATGCTGACCTACCAAATGTTTGTGACGGTTCATCAAAAGGCAGGATAACTGGATTATGAAGCAGATGTATTTTTACTTTCTTGACCCTACTGCTCTCTACAGTTACTATGCTACTTTGCATTTCTTATGTATAGGAGTTCCTAATTTTCCATATATTTGCCAATATTATTACCTTTTATCATTTTTGTATAAGCTGTCCTTATCAGGATGAGATGCTGTCTTGTAGTTTTGATTTGCATTCGTTTCTTTGCTAAACCTATTGAGCATTTTTCATATGCTTAAATATTTATATTCCTTCTTCTGAAATAATCTAGCCCCATTATTTCCTCATATAATCACTTGGTGTTTTTGTGTTAAAGGGTTGCTGCGTTCCTTGTTTTCTCTGGATTCAACTAATGTCAGATGAAGAACAGACAGATGGTTTCTTCCTTGAGGTACACTGATCTTCATTTTCAGTTTCTTTTGCTGTGCAGCAGCTTTTTAGAATGGTGACATAGGTAGCTTCACCTGTCAATTTAACATAAACCTAGAGTCACCTGGGAAGAGGGAACCTCAACTGGAGAACTTGCCAGATCAGATGGGTTTGTGATCATGTTTGGGGGAATTTTTCTAACTGCTTATTAGTGGAGAAGGGCCCACTGTAAACAGTTCCATCCCTGGGCAGGTGGGCCTGAATGCTGAAAATTATAGTGGAGCAAGCCAGTGGGAGTTGGCCAGTAAGTAGCTGCTGCTTCAAGCTGTGCCTTTAGTTCCTGCCATGGCCTCTTTAGATGATGAAATATATAGCCTGTAAGTATAAACCCCTTTCCTCCTCAAGTAGTTTTTGGTCTTGGTATTTGTCACAGCAACAGAAAGCAAACTCAGACAGATGTAATCTTACTTGTCATCTTTTTGCTCTTGCTTCTTGTGGGGTTTCTTTTGTGGGAAGAGTTTTCCAGAAAATTGTTGCCTGTATCAATGTCGTAAGTGTTTCTTCTGTGGTCTGTTATGAAAGTTTTAGATTCTTGATCTTTGTGGCTGTTTCACCTAGGTTGGATATAAAATAATCATTGTCCTCTTCAATCAGAACACCTATGATCATGCTCACAAGACTCTCTCAAGATTGGGTCTACTAATATTCCCACATGGAAAGGCAAGAGGGCTTAAGACAGATTAAGGCGTCCCTTCTTTCCCCAAGGATATAAGTAGTTAACAATTGCTGGAAGGGAGGGAGTCTTTGGCATTGCCTTAGTCACTGTTCTATTTCTGTGAAGACACACCATGACCAAGGCAACTCTTATTAGAAAAAACATTTAATTGGAGACTTGCTTACACTTTCAGAGGTTCAGTCTATTCTCATCACTGCAGGAAGCATGGCAGCATGCAGGCAGGCACTGGAGAAATAGCTAAGAGCTACCTCCTTATCCAAAGACTACCTCCCTTGAGCTTTTGAAACTTTAAAACTCACCCCCAGGGACACACTTCCTCCAACAAGGCCACATCTCCTAATCCTTTTAATCCTATCAAAAAGTTCCACTCCCTGGTGACTAAGCATTCAAATATATTAACCAATGGAGCTATTCTTATTCAAACCACCACAGGTATAGTCCATTCTTCTGTAAGTAACTTTTTGTCTATGTTGGGTAGATTTCTATCTTTGGTCTATCACATCCTTACTCTCTCCGTGAATAGGAAGACTATTCTTAAATCACACAATAGACTTAATATTTAGTGCTTTGGTTCATCTTGAGTTTTTACTTTTCCCTTTCAGGTATGTTGGACTTTGGGCATCTTTATGGTATTGCATATTGTGTTAAGGATCCTTTTCTGGTCATGTTATTTAGAGTCATCTAAGGCTCCAGCGTGAAGATGTCCATATATTTCCCAAGATTGAGGAAACTTTTTATAGTTATTTCATTAAGTAGATTTTCTATGCCTTTCATGTTTCACTTCTTAGTATTCCATATGGAAGTCTTTCCCTTTGTTTCTTAGTTGTTTTTCTGGTGTCTTTACCTTTCTCATAATATATCTTATATGGAGAAACTATTTCAAAAGGAACAGGATTAAATGGGTATCAACTCCTTCAAATGAGAGTATTCCTTCCTCTTCAGTCCACTGATGTGCAAATACATGTTGACCGATCATCTAATTTTTAACTAAAGTGGATTTAGGATATACTGTAACTGTAGTCTAAGAAATTCACCACTCACATCAAAACATATGAAAGCAAAGTCAGGTTGTTTCCCTCAGAGTGTCAGAGACTGACAATTATCTCAAGTTTTCTCTGTAGTCTATAAGCCGCTTCCAGCCCTCCAAAATGTGGGAGACCTTTTCTCTCTCTTCTTTACTCCCCAAGTACATGCCTTTGAGAAACAATATGGTTCCCTTTGCTCTCCAGTACCATAAACACGTTTTTGTGCCTTGTAAAAATCGATCTCCCAGGTTAGCTGCTACAAGTCTTCAGCAGAGAGATGCTGGACATTTAGTGAATGCCCCATGGCACACAAAGTTCTCTCTAGGTCTCCTACTACATCTCAGTACTCACCACAGTAACCCTGTGCCCCTGCAGAAGGTTGTATAGGAGAGGGTTAGAAAATGAAGGCAGGCTTACTTTTGCTGGGAAACACTCAGGTCTCTTATTCTGCTGCTCATGAGAAGGCTGTCACAAATGGGTCTTATTTCTCCTTACACTCTCTGTGACTATTATGGGTCATCTTTCTCCATGCCTTGTGTACAGGCACCAGTCACGGCTGTGCTCTACCCTGGGAGTTTAGGTTTCTATACCCTTGCTGGTAGGTTTCTCTTAGAAGTGGGCCCCTTACTTATCTGGCTCTGTCTCCATATTAGGAAATGAGGGAAAGTCTTATAAATTTTTTATATTCTAGAAGCAAAATATTATATAATGAAATTGGAGTCAGTGTCCTTGTTCCCTGTATGTGTGTATCAACACATTTGTTTCTCTCTGTGTATGATGATGCAACTGACTTTGAAAATAAATATTAATCTCTCTATGCATTATTTCTATAAATTGAATTCTTTTCCAATGCTATGTTCAGTATATATTCCCTCATCAGCATTCATAGCTTCCTCATTCTTTTGAATATTTGCACAGTATTCCAACAAATGGGTAAACTATCTTTTTCTCAAGCAGTTTTTTTTTTGGTTTGTTTGTTTTTTGTTTGTTTGTTTGTTTGTTTTTACTGAAGGACAGTCAGTTAAGTATACTACAAGTAGCATAGGTATGAAAAGTTCACCAAGGTGTTCGGATTGAGGGAGGACACTGTTTAATTCACTAAAAGGAAAATGCTGGGTTTGAAATTCTTATCACATTTTGAAAGCTAGCATTAAGTACAACCTAATATCTCATATTGCTCTAAGTAACAGTGATGAAATTTAAACAAAATCTATCCAATATTAAGTTTTGCCTATAACCATTATACTATTCCACTTGTGTATGCAGGTTGGTATGTTTGTATACACACATAAGGACAGAAATGATCTAAAACGTAACAAAGTTATTGTTCTGATTTGTCAGATGAACTAAAATAAGAGTCAGAGTTGAGGTCAGTTGTTGGAGGAGGCCGCGAGTTAGTTCCCAGCTGCTCAGCCTCAAAATAATCACACAGAAACTTTATCCATTAAATCACTGCTTGGTCCATTAGCTCTAGCCTCTTATTGGCTAACTCTTACATCTTGATTTAACCCATTTCTATTACTCTGTGTATCACCATGTGACTGTGACTTACCGGGTAAAGTTCCAGCGTCTGTCTCTGGTGGGGCTACATGGCTTCTCCCTGACTTCACCTTCTTTCTCCCAGCATTTAGTTTAGTTTTCTCCACCTAGCTAAGTTCTGCCTTGCTATAGACCAAAGCAGTTTCTTTACTAACCAATGGTATTCACAGCATACAGAGGGTAATCCCACATCAGTCCATCTATCTAGTCCTATCACTTATCTTCTTCTAATGGTTCCTCTGTATCATTCATCAGCATCTCTTACAGAATATTTGAAAGAAATCTGTGCTGCAGATAAGGGATTCAAGAGATCTCTGAGCTAAAAAGAAAAACACAGCTCAGAGTTCTTTATACTGAAATTTGGCTCAATTCCTAATGAATTTAGAGAATGTGAAGACCATACAGTTTCTCTATGACTAAACAATCAATATAAGTACAAAGGAAGACTGAGATTAAATTTCATATAGATAATATGCTTGAGAAAGTAAAACACAATTTTTCAAAGCTCAAAAAGACCCTCAGTCTATTTGACCTGATGTCATGATTAATTCATTTCATGCAGAAAACACCCATTCACTCCGCAAAAATTCTTCAAACATTTCCCTTCCAAGCCATTGTGTTCACTATCACAATACCTACACAAACACATGGTGATTGGAAAAGACTCTTGCATTTGGAAAGTCTGTAAGAATGTGGGGGGAAAACACCAAAAATGTGTGCTACCAACTTCTAGTGCACAAAGAACTAGCAGGAAATAATTTAAATAGCATTGGTGAGATGAATTTTCTAGAAATCTCATATTCTCTTTCAACAGGTATTAGGGAAACAAGTATTATATTGTAGCTATAACTGGATCCTGGGAACATGAGGGGTAGTGGGACATTTCTCATCTCAAACTACGTAACTGAGTGGGGAAGACATAAATGTGATTATAACCACACATTTTAGTTATATAATAGTAGAATAAGCAAAAAGATGAAAAGAAATCCTGGAGATATGTTTCATCTTCATTCCTAATGCAGACAGCTGGTTAAGAGGCTGCGTATGTAACCTCTGGGATGTTAGAACATCACAGGCCAGTGTTCTATTTACCATGAGGATACAAAGTACAGAGAGAAGGTGGCTTGACCAAAGCTATGTTTGGACAGGCTGAGGCTTGACACCCCAGGCAAGTGCCTTGTCACATACAAGTGAGACCTCTGTTAGATATAACTAAGGACCTGGTCCCTTCTCTGACCCAGGTCTTTTCCTGGAAACAGTTGTAGCAACTGATGGTTCTACTCCTGAGGGTCAGAGGCTGGGAAAACATTTGTGAGCATGCCCCAGGTCTTGCCAGAAGCCAAAGGAAATACAAAATGTTTGAAATGAACATTTTTATTGAGGAGTTTGACAAGGTACTTTTATGCTTTGCCTTAGAGACATCCATCACGAGGTCAGAACTGCCTCGTTTGCTAGACTCCCCTTCCTGCTTTAAGAAAAATTCAAGTAAATAGCTGCTATTTTTCTGAAAAAAATATATATATATATAATGAAAAAAAGCATTGTGTTAAAGGGACCTCTTATTGCTAGACTGGTAAGAACTGCCATCATTTCCAAGAATTAGTTTAACTCCCTTATTATGCATCAAATCATGAAAGTAAGAAAACCAATGTTCAGCCACAACTGTCTGAATCCTCCTTTGACTTTACTCACTAGATTACTGAAATATAGAAATAAAACAACAATTCTACAAACTAGATAAGATTCTGAAATATGTTCACTTCAAGCCAAAGATATCTCATGCTCAAAGTTATCTAGAATCTATGCTCAACAGAGGAAAGAATAGATTGAGTTAAACATACTTTTTTAGGTGAACTAGTTTTAATATCAAAATTTATGCGAATACCATAAATACCAAGCAGTGGAGGAATGATACTAAATTGGATCAAGTTTTAGAACATGATTAAGCCCATTAACAAAATTCTAATGAGATAGCTGAGTGACTACATGTGAACTGTTCGGTGTTATGTATGTTTTCACTTCCGGTGCCATGGTTTAAAGATAAAGTGAGAAGCTTACAAGAAAATTTGACTACATGACAGGAAAGTCACTTAGAAGTGCAAAGTCAACAGACAGCCTCTAAAGACCGAAATAAACATCCCAAGAAGAGGCTGGAAAGACGTCTCAGCAGTTGAACACTACTCCTGCAATTGACCTAACCTCTATCTCAGCCCCCAAAGCAGATACACAGAACCATCTAAACTCCAGCCAAAAGGGATATGATGCCCTCCTCTGGCCTCCATGAACACTGTGTTCACTTGCACAAACACATACCTAATTAAAATACAAAACTCGGGCTGGAGAGATGGCTCAGTGGTTAAGAGGACTGGCTGTTCTTCCACAGGTCGTGAGTTCAATTCCCAGCAACCACATGGTGGCTCACAACCATCTGTAATGAGATCTGGCGCCCTCTTCTGGTGTGTCAGCATACATGGAGGCAGAATGTTGTATACATAATAAATAAATATTTTTAAAAAAAATAATAAAATACAAAACTCTCTTTCTCACACACGCATATAATTAAATCATATATATGTGATTATATATATATATATATATATGGGTTGAAAATGAAAATCTTCTGTAACCAAAAAGATTATGTAATGTATACAAAGCCCAAAATATTTAGTATTTAGTATAAATATTTATAGAAAAAAGGTTGTTATCCTTGATGGAACAATTATGAAAATTATCCAGGAGACTTGATGTCTTTGTAAGGAGAAGCTAGATGTCATGTAGAGATGAAAATAGAGGCAGAATGATAACTTCCACAAGTCAAGGAGTTCCAAAGATTGCTACCAAGATGCCAGAAGCCTAGGAGAGGAGCAAAACAGCCCTTCTTCACTCCTGTTTCTAACAACAGCTTTATCTCGAACTTCTTACCGCTAAGGATGGGACAGTAAGGTTTTACACCTTATATGGCTCACTTTTTGGTACTTTGCAATGGTGGCCCTAGCAAACTAACACATATTTTCTAAAAGATATCAGAGGAAGGTGAAGGACCTGCTGAGAATATCTTAGTTAGATTGACACAGAAGGGATAAGAATGGTGCAGGCAGGCTGAGTGCTTAGGGCAGACTGAGGGAGTGGCCCAGACTGTTGTTAAAGCAAGCAAAAGCTCACTTAGAACTGGTCAGATTATTGTCTGACCACACTGGCATATTTTTCCACGGATAGTCTTCTCCACGCTCTAACTTCTCCCGGGCTACATCTCTGTGGTTTTGTTTAATACTGATATTTTAAAATAGAGAGATATCTTTTAAGTTTCTCATGTGCTTTCATTCTGTGTGGAGAAATCTAAATCTATAGAAATCAAAACTGCCGTTAAGATAAATTTGGCTGCGAGGTAACTAAAACATTTACGATATAATCCTCGCATTTGATAACTGTACTTTTTCTGGAAATTTCCAATGCATATTTTTTTTCCCTTTGGGACAGGGTCTCATGTAGTCCACACTGGCCTTGCACTGGCTAGGTGCCCCAGATGACTTGAATTGTTGATGCTCTCGCCCTTAACTCTGGGATCGCAGGTGTGAGTCTCCTAAGGCTTTGTGAGCATTGGGCAAGCGCTCTACCAGCTGAGTTCCATCTCTGTTCCCAAGGCTGTTTTGTTGTTGTTGTTGTTGTTTGTTGTTGTTCCTTTTCTCTGTTCTCATTCTCCAGTGTCTCCTCTGCATCCTGTTCTGACTTCAGGTAAACTGAGGACAGCAAATCTCCATGTTTTCCCCTTTTTCTTTATAGATTGATTTTGAGATTCAAGAGTTTCTTTTTGAAAATCTTCCAACACAGCCCTGGTGCTTCCCAGTCCCCAGGACTCACTTTGCCCTTGGCCATAGTTAACTCTTTGGACTGGACATCATTTCCCTTCTTCATTAGGGCTCCTTCTTTGCTTGTGCAGCAGTGGTACTCATTTTATTTTGCTTGAACTACATCTATTTTCATTTCAAATACTCAAGAGTGACCCTCACATTTGGAATATAAAAAGGGAAAGAATGTTTAAGGTGCTGCCTGTAGCAGAAGTCTTTAATTACAACCCTCAGCACTCAGCACTGGCAAAGGCAGGGGGATATTTGAGTTAGAGGCTAGCCTGGTCTACATAGTGAGTTTCTGTCCAGCCAGGACCATGTACTGAGACCCCCATCAGAAAGAAAGACAAAGAAAAAGATGGGAAGGAAAAGGGAAAGGTGAGGGAAAGGAGGGGGGAAAGGAAGTCAAGAAGAAAGGAAAAGGAAGGCTTGGCTCAAATGGGCATTTTCCCCACTGTTTTGGAAAATATACCAGGCTTTTTGGACTTGACCCCCACCTATGAATAATAAAAATATTTAATAATAAGAAGAAACATTTTAATATTTATATTTTTTACTTTATTTTTCTTTTCAAAATATAAGTCCACTTCAGTAGCTTTAGCTATATTTTTCTTTCTTTCAGATTCCATATAGTCAAACCCCTCTGGCTATCCAGAAGACTTATAAGGCAGTAGATCTACATAGACCACATTGCCACATTTTCAAAAACCCTATCATCCCAGCTGTGCTTGACATTTTGGGAAAATAATTCCTGGGATAAAGTTAGAAACAGAATTGAGTAAGATTTTAAAAGAACTGTGACCTAAGCTTTTTACAATCCCTATATGTTATTAAAAATGTGAATAAATTTTTATTTTATTTCATTTTAATAGTTTTTGTTTTTTATTTAAGAAAGGGGAATATTTTTGAGGCTAAGACAATGATTAAATACAGCTCCTTAGGTCTTTGGATGCATAAATAATTACCAAAACTAGAATAATGAAAGTAATTCTACCCCATACATTTAGGTCGCCCATGACACAGGATCTCTTATCACTGCTCAGATGATTTAGCATGCATGCTCCAGGCTTGTCCTTCCAGGGTCACCATATCTAGCCACATTGCAAGGACAAAATTACAGATTTATTGGAAGGATTGGAAGGCCCAATCTTCCTTCCAACGCTTTCTTTACTCCTCTAACATCTTCACGGTACATTTGAAAATTCTCATCTGTCCCCACCTCAAAACACAGTCCCTTCTGATCCCCATCTCTACATTTAAAAATGCATTTTTAATAAATCATATAAGTACAAGGCATATAATTCCAATGACAAGACAAAAATCGATTTAGGGAGAGGGCTATATCTCCCTACTTCCCCGCCTTGCCAAAAATAAATAAATAAATAGTATATTTCCCAGAAACAACTACTTTTCCCAGCAAAGCACTGCCTTGTAAACATGCAAGCCAAACTGATTTGGGGAACAGAATTGAGATGCTGTGCATATACTCTGTCCCTTCGCTTTTGTGAGATTTGGGGTCACTTTTTTTTCTCTTGGAATTTCCATTTTGGTGTCAGAGAACTGCTCACTCTTTTGTCACAGCTGTATGTATTGTTTTCTACTGTGATTCTAATTTGTTGTTAGATTTTCTATTTTCCTAGGCTGAACTATGTGTCTCTATAAATTCGTTCCCCATTTGCGCCTTTCTTTCCCTTGAAAATGGAGCTAATTTCACTTCTGTTCCGTTGAACTCCTCCATGAGGAAAGGAAAGCCCCCCTACCCTAATAGAAGGCAGGCCGTGTTCTGTTGTCATAAACACAGACAATTCCAGAAGGCAGTGGAGCATATTGGTAAAGAATACAGATTGCTCCATTTCAAATCTGGATGCTGCCACTTCCAGCAAACTGTTTTGAATACCTAAGACAAATGGTCTATCTCTTCCCGTTTTTCCCCAGATATGAGACGGAAATGGCAGTAACAGCCATGCAAAGAGGGTGGAGAGGCTGGTAAAAGGCATTTTAGTCAAATACCTAGCACTTGGGAAGAGTTCCATTGGGCCTAAGTGTTATCATTCTTGTGATGGTTATCACCATCTTCTCTAGAGAATGGACTTCATCCTTTGGCCATCTCTTGGGTAATATTCTAAAACACCCAGTCAGGTTATATTTCTACCTCCTAAATTTTATTCCCAAAGGTCAGGAGATAAATGTGCATTTCTTTAGTAAGGGCCAAATTCAGGCCTGGCTACCCTCCCGAACTTTGCCTCATACCCAACCCTGACTGGTTGCTGACCTTGATCCACATCAGAGATCAAAGGTCATTTGTGCCAGAGGAATGTAATTTGATTCCCAGTTAGCTTCACACAACCCCCCCTCCCCTGCCTCACCGAGGTGGCAAATTTTATTCATCAACTTGACCAGGTCAAGGTGCACTGACGTCTGTTAAACATTGTTTTTGGCTGTGTTTCTTAGAGTGTTCCCAGCAGAGATAAGCATTTGAGGAAGTGAACTTAGTAAAGTAGCCAGTATGAATGGCTCCGTTTTAATCTGTGAAGAGGCTGGATAGAAATGAACCAAGAAGGAAGGCTCTCCCACTCACCCTTAAACCGTCCATTCTGATGGATCTTAGGCTTCGTGGGATGGACACTGGCTCTCCTGGACCTCCAGCTTGCAGAGTATGGGAATTGTCAGTCTCCGCGGTCCAGCGAGCTCTAGCGAGCTCCAGTGGTTGCTCACCACACATACTCCTCATGTTGCCTCTGTTCCCTGGAGAGCTCCCACACACTCCCCTCCTCAAACCTAGGGCTGTCTGCTCACCACAGGGTTATGGCTTCCCGGGCTGCCATAACCACTGTGTAAATGTTTTTAAGCGCCTCATATTTCTCCGTGTCTGCTCTCTTGGTAAACAGCGAGACATATTTCTGGCTCTGGAACTTGTGGGTTGGTCCCAGGTGGCCCTCCTAGACAGGTGCAATTCGGTCAGTGTGGGCACCCAGAAATGTCCACTTTACTGTGCCAAACCACTAATCAGCAGTATTGCAAGCAGTGGTTGGTTCCACTTCTAAACTGAACAGACAGCTTAAAGCCCAGCAATGAACTAAATGGTTTCTTTAAGATACATTTAATTTAGATTTAACAAGACAATTAAATTTAACAAGACCATGTTAAGTCCCAGAGATTGTTTAATATGGATATGTTGAACTGCCGCATAGGAGGCACACATTGGAATTAATTATGGCTACATTATTTTAATCACTCACATTTAAATTTCAATATTTCCTATCAAATTTTTACATTCAATATGCAGACTCTAAATTCGATGAGCAACAATATGTAGACTTTAAACCCCTTCTTAATCCAAAGGAGAAGATAACATGTTTATATGCAGATACATACAGTGTGCTAAGTCCAATTCTAAGCATGTGTCAAGTGGCACAGATGACCTCACATAACACCATGAGGTGTCTTCAGTTTGATCTTTATTTTATATACAAGGAAATTAGGTCACAGAGTGGGTATATGTCCCCAAGGTCCAACAACTGGGAAATAACGGAGCCTGCTCAGCAGACTGAATTTTGAGTCCGCCGGCTTTACCATTGAGCTTGTCCTCCTATATGATTACTGACTTGCACAGTTCTAGCTTGGGATCAGGATAAACATGAGTTAGAATTCTGGCCTACAAGCTGTACGACTGTGGCCCCCAAGTCTGCTTCTTTCTTCGGAAAATGTCATACTAATGTATGTGCATGTGTTTATAGTGCCTCTGTTAGGGATTGGCATGTAGCAGGAACTGAAGTTTGTTCACTGAAAAATTGTTTCTAGAGCATCACTGGAGGGGACACATGAAACCAAACAATGAACCAAAACTGTACAGCACAGTACTATCTCATGTTCTGTCCCACAATGGCTACAGAACTGACACTGGCCAGACAAGGACAAGCACAAGCTACAATGGGACTATAAAAATAGGACTCGAGTGAAGGCATAAGTCACAAAACAACCCCACACCAGTTTAAAATTATGATTAATAAAAAGGTTATTTATTTAAGGGGAAAACTTACAGATCACTGTCCTAGACACCATTCCTCTGCATGACCAGGAACAGAGTCTAGCAGCCAGAAGCTGGAGCCGGAATTTTAAAGCAAAAGAGACCACACCCAAGTGGGCTGATATCTTAAAGGCTATTGGCTGAAGGAGCAGAATATGCTCCCACAGCACCTGAGGCAAATAAATAAATAAATATTTAGGGTCATAAGAACAAGTAACCCTCATCCATTCTAGAAGTAATTTGACCCAAGAAATACACACATCTCTATGTAGAGGTACAAGTATAGAATATTTTAATATTTTGGTCTTGTTTTGTTATGAACTTTAGCCTTTGAACTCAGGAAACCACCAAGGAGATGGGAGACCAGATCAAAAACTGGTATCAGAAGTTTGATCTCTGGTTCCCTGGGAACTCTAAAAGAATAGAATTGAAGAGACCTTGGTATTGATTGCCTCTAGCACAGTATTAAATTAAATGAAAATATACAGAGGTATTCAATTTGTGTGAGTTAGATGAATAAAGATATAAATTGTTTTCATGGTACCTCCCATTATCCACAGCTAGTTTTTCTCTAATTGTGGATCAACAGGCTTCAATCATTCTACCACCTATAAGCAGTGGGACCTTGAAGAAGGCATCATTTTGTATGTTTCAACGTACCCATTGGGGAAAAAATGAATTATGGTGAAAAGTAAACTATATAATACAGCCATAATACAGTTCTTGGCATAGGGTAATCCTTATGGCAACGTTCACTGGGGGTAGTAGTGCATGATAGGTAATAGCCCAGCCTGGCTGGTGGTAGCCTCCTTCTCCCAGATACAAAAGTTCAGAAGTCTAAGTTCATATAGGAGCTGGGGAAGCTCAGGCCTGCTGATTACAAGGTTGTCGCACAAGATACATCAGCAGAGGCTCTTAGAGTGGGAGAGGCTCACTGGGAAGGCACTAGGAAAAACGCAGTTGGTGGAGTAGGTACCAGAGTAAGGTCAACTGGAAGTGACTCCTGAGCAGACCGCTGAATGCTATTATGTTAACCCCCGACTGTTTCCCCGCCTGTGCTCTTCCAGGCTGGGACTGCAAGAAATGCAAAATTGAGAAACTGATTTCCTTTACTTGATCCCAACAAGAGAAAAGTGGGAAGCTAGAGAAACGCGGCAACATCACTCTGACTAGGGAATTCTACATACTGCTGCAGAGCTGGATAGTTTGAACCCAAGCTACCCTCTCCGGGATGCGCTCGGAATCAGGATGCTGAGTCTTCTAGCTACTCCGTCAGGGGTCCACTCAGAGTTCAAGATGCTGAGGTCTTTCAGCAAGCTGCTTTCAGCCAGGAAATTGAAACCGACTCAAGTGCTATATGCAGTGGGCACTAGGTTTGTTGTGTGAACTTAGCAAGTTCCTTGACTTGGAGTTGGACTTGTCCATGCAGCAGTTCCCCAGGCTCAATAGTATTAAATGTTTCCTCCTTAGGGATAATGTGCATTTATTAAAAGATGTTTAAAAATAGCTTGTCTTGTCCCATTCATTTATCAGTAGACCTGCCCCACTAGTGACAGTAAAGTATGCCTCTAGATGTTCCCACATGTCCTCCAGAGGACAAAGTTGTGACCAATGACAAAATATTGATATGCAAACTTGAAAATAAGCTTTGGGCTAAACATCTTCCTGACTTTTTAGAGACATAATCAACAGTTTATAACCTGGTAGTTCCTACAAGAAAAGCCCCATGTCTCTTGACTGACTATTTTTGTTTGCTCTTCACGAATTTGGAAATATACATTTAGCGGGTATGGAACAAGGCATTCACTTCTTCTCATTGGGCTATCTATGATCCATCTGTACTTTTACAAATAGTTTCCTAGCACCCACCGTAAGGTGGTATAAGCTATGTCTAGGGAGGCGAGCAACAAGACAAATGTTGGTGATTGTCCCTTCCACAGATGTGTCTGGAGCACTTATCAAATTAGGCGGAGCTCCACCTCTATGCCTAGCCACCCTGACCATATATAAGATGATGTACATGCCGTACCAAAACAAGATCTGTGAGCCAACAAGTAATCTCTATCCTCATTTTCATCCCTATAACAATGCCTATTTTTCTGTTAGGTAATACAATAAATAATGTAACATGTGATTGAGAAGTTGGCACATCATTGGCATTCCATCATGTGCCGTCCAATTTCCTAATCAGAAAGCTCCAGCTAAAATGGATGTGTGTGCTGAGTGCCTCCACAAATCAACATGAAGAAATAATTTCTCCAGCTGAGAACTCTAATTTCTCCTGAGCTGTGTAAGGCTACGCTCTTCAGGGCCTTCTGCCCTATTTCCCCAATTGGCCATTCTTCTCATGAGTTATATATTTTCCCCCAGCGTCAGGCAGTTAGCATCCATGAATGGCTTGATTGGGCACCTGAACCGAGTCAGCCAGTCATTGGATTTAGACTCACGCTGCAAACTGCGTTAGGAATCAGAAGAGCATGCTCCATCCCTTAACTAAGCACTTTTTATGGAAATGTCAGCAAAGAGTATCAGCATTAATTAATGTCACTTCAGAATGCATGACGCTTCCCACTGGAGTTGCAGGGAGCTAGAGGAAGACAGCAATGGCACATGGCACCACCATGTCTGTGGGGGGAAAGGAGCTAAATTCGGAAACCAGAAGTAAATGCCTAGATGATTAACAATATAGGGGGAAAACAAATTGGAGTATTTATAAAGCTATTTTAAAACAAACAAACAAGGTCCTATTACTAGTCTAGCATCCTCCAGTGGATTTCCATCTCACTAATAATGAAGTCTAGCCTTTTCCTTGCTCCCTGCATGGTGACCTCCTAGGGTTACCATAACAAATCACCACACTGAGTATACTTAAGCATCGAGAATTTATTTCTCTCCCAGTTCTGGCCACTGGATGGTAGACAAGGCATCAGGAAAGCCTCCATCCTCTTTGGAGGCTCAGAAGGAGAGGCATCTTAGCCTCCCTTGGTACTCTTCGCCTTGTGCTGTTGTAACTCCAATCCCTGCCTCTGTCTGCATATGGGTTTCCTCCCTGTGTTCCTGTTTTCTCTTCACACACACACACACAGAGAGAGAGAGAGAGAGAGAGAGAGAGAGAGCACTATATTCTATCATAGTCCAGTGTGATTTCATCTTACATTACATCTACAAAGGATCTATTTTGAAATAAGCCACGTTCACAGGTTCTAAATGGGCTCCTCTTTCAAGCACCCAGCCTCAACAACTGAGCCTTAGCCATCACGGTCTCCCTTCAGAGACCTTAGCTTTTCTGCTTTGGTTTCTTGGAGCTTCCAAGTCCTTTCTGTTAATACACGTGACCCTGTTCTCCCCCACTATAGCCCTTGGTTTGAGTGGTTCCTAATTCCCTCCCAGGGACAGACAATTAAATGTTGTCACTTAGAAGGGACCTCCCTGTATCTGTCACACAACAACCCTCCAGCTTTTATTATCTCCTCCTGGCTTCTACATCAGTTCCTTTTCTAGTACGTAACAATTTAAATTTAACAATTTAACATTTACCAAGGCTTTATCCCCTTTCTGCACATGTGTGGATGTATATGTATTCTCCTGGCTTCCTCACCAAAATATAAGCTGGCCAACCAGGAGTTCTACTTGTTTGATCCCTCCTAGCTTACAAAGCCATTGCTACATAATGTCCTGCCATGTAGTGTTACAAAGTAAGTAATTGTTCACTAACAAAACCACTGAGTATCTCTTCTATGCTGGGCCAGGTGCTATGGACCGTATGAACTAAAAGTCATTGGCCCCAAAGGGAGAAGATCAGAGGGGGGTGCAAATAACTCTGCAATAATGCGTGTTAAGGTCAAACACAGAGGGACTGAAAAGTGCCACAGAAGCTCCTCAGAGCAAACAATTTATCCATGCATGCAGTCTCTCAAGGGAGAAGAGAGACACAGGTGGGGATAATTTGGAAAGTTGCTTTCAGAGCAAAAGGAGCGGGTACTGATGTAAAAAGCGAGAGCAAGCCATTGTGCAAGCAGCCACGGGTAGCCTCCAGGGCGTTTGACACATCTGTGAACCGGCTACAGTGGAGCCATGTGGAGTGGATGTCTAGGCCCAGCTGCTGCAGCAGGCAGGGCACCCAGGGGGAAGAGTCGGCATATGTCGTCTGTCCCAGAAGGGGTCCCTTGCTCTGGGTCCTCTAAAGGTGATAGATGAGTTCTGACACCCATGGGCAACCTCTGCACAGTTTGTACAGCCAAACTTTGACTATTCCACTCCACTGGCAATTAGTGTCTCCTTCCCTTCATCCCCAACCCTAGGAAGTTTTTTTTTTGTTGTTGTTTAAACTCCTGCAAATTAATCTGTGGGGCAAATTGCACTCCTGTCTTTTGTTCCAAGAGTCAGGTTGCTTAGAAGAGAAGCCATTTTCTCCTCCTTCTGGACCCCCATATGGTCTCAAGGTGCAGGTGGATGATACCAGGTAAAATGTTCACCCTCAAAATACTGGCTTCCCAGAAAATCTACAATACACAACACAGTAAAATGGACAGTAATTGCTCATAGTGCAACAAATAAAGATTGTGAGATTTCTCTGCAATCTGCAGGTTCAGAGCAGATATCCTCATGGAGAAAGGAGTCCTTCAGGAAGGCAGTTACTGCAAGCCACTCGTGCTGTTACTGTGTTAACAATGTTTTTCTACTATTTGTAGAAGTAGAAAATTTTCAAACCTAAAAGGACTTGGAAACTGGTAGACGTCTCTCTCTCTCTCTCTCTCTCTCTCTCTTTCTCTCTCTCTCTCTCTCTCTCTCACACACACACACACACACACACACAATTAATTAGTTAATTAGTTAGCTGAAGACTGGTAAAGGCAAAGAATGAGAAGTTGCAGAAAAGGAAGCAAGAGGAAAGAGGGGAAAGCACCAACTATACATGGAGCATGTGTATGTGTAGGCTCTCACTTTAATAAGGCCTTGTCACTGGATACATAATATTGCTCTCTACATCGGTTTCCGAAACCCTGTATTAATTTCTTCATCGTATTACGTTGACCTAATGAGGTCAGGAGATGTGGTGGCATTAGCAATCGACCACAAAGTGAGCCCCAGGCTTATGTGGCTACAGCTCTAGGTGATGATTACTATATTGGTTTCTTATGGTGGCTGTAGCACGATGCCACATACCTGATACCTGAAAATAGCAGAAATAAATTCCTTCATAGTTCTGGTGGCTGGAAATCCCAGGCCACACAAAGCTGTGCTCTGTTGCGCACACAACGGAGAAGCTGCTACTCACCTTTTCACACCTACTGGCTTTTAGAATTCCTTGACTTGTGGCATCATCAGTACAATCTCTGCTTCCAAGGTCAAACTGACTACTGAGTTCAGATCTCCTCTTGTTTCTCTCTCATAAGGACTTATCATTAGATTTAAGAACTTTCTGGATAATTCATGATGGTTTCTTTATCCTTGGATTCTTAAACTAATTACGTCCTCAAAGACCCCACCACCACCACCATTTTTTTCAAATGAAGACATGTTCCCATGTTGCAAGAACAGGAATATGAACTTAAATTTTAGGGCTTATTCTTAACCCTGAGTATCCTAGGGCCAGGAGACACTGTGACATTTGTCAAAGGGCTCAGTGCTAACACATATAGGAGCTAGATGTCAAAATTTGAGAAACAGACCTGGGAAATAATTTATCCAAGCTACTAACTTGCATTAGATAATAGAACCTGAGTCAATGTTTTTGTTCACAGGAGTATTCAGTGGTTGTACAAAAAAAAAAGTAATCTATGACTATCCTACACTCAGTGTTTGGACAATTTTCTCAGGAAAGGAAACTGAGGAAAATATTTTACTATTGAGATATCTGTAAGTGAGGGCTATAGCTCAGTAACACAGCATGTGCCTAGCATGTATGAGGCCCTAGGTTCAATACCTGTATGGTCACAGAAAGAGCTATGTTCAGATTCATTTGGATAAGATTGATTTCTTTTGGTAAAAATAAATAGATGGATTCATAGATGTATGTGTGTGTGAGAGAGAGACAGAGACAGAGACAGAAGGAGACAGAGAGAAAGAGGAATAAAGAGACTAGGGAACCATGCCAGGATTAAAATGTGAGAGGGACTGCCACAATGTAACATGGACCTCATTGTTTTCGATCAGGATGAAGCTTTCACACGTTTATTTCTTCAACAACTATTGCGGTCCTTGTGTGAGGAGGCCTGCTCAGTACCATGAAGACAGTACATTTACAAGATGATTGAATTTCTTATATCTGTGGATCACAATGTAATCTGAACAGATAGATAATGACAGGAAAACAAGGGCATCATTTTGGACTTGGGAAATTGCTGTGAGTAGAATGTACAGTGCAATAGAGAATGGTATTGGTGAAGATAACACTAGGAAAAGGAAGAAGAGAAGGTGTAATTTTTGGGGTGAGAAAGAAGGAGTTCACTGCATACAGGTTTGAGAAGGCATCTTATTCTGATCATAATATCTTAAGGGGTCAATGAGCTTGGCATGTCTTGGTGTAGTCAGAAGGCCACTGTGACCAAAACTTAGACATGAACAGGGAAGGTGCAAGGTGTAAAATTGCAGAAGTGGACAAATAACTCTTTTTGCCTCATAATTCAGGTGGGAAGCTGTGAGTGACATTCAAAACACCATTGCAAGCTTTTAACATGTGTGTCAAGAGATGAGAGTATAGTTAATCTAATTTGCATTACTCAAACTGTTTCTGTAGATAATGGACCATGAGAAGGCAAAAGTAAAGAAGAATCTGCAGCAAGGTTTTCCAGAGCAGATGATAGAGATCAGGACTTGAGCAATGACCATGGATATGGCAATGAGAGGGAAAGATTTGAGATAGCATTCATAACTGGATGCTACAAGATTTAGTTGATGTACTAGAAACTGGGCATGAGGAGAAAAATGGAACCAGGAACAATTGGTGGGTGGTTGTGCAATTTACAAAGATCCTGAAAAATACAGAAAGAAAAGAATGTTAGTGAAAACAAGTAGAAATGATTTAAGAATAGATTTTGCAGAGCCATGTCAAGTTAGAGATGCCTGAGACCTCCAACTAGGATTGAGTATTCAAGGGAAGGTCTGAGCTATAAGTGCAATTCCAAAATCATCAGTCTGTAGGTGGTATTTAAAACTATGAAGATGGATGTGATCTCCCAGAGAGAGAACAATAAGGCATTCTTATGGGAAATAGGTTGACATCTCACTGTGTCCTGATTTTCGCCTGAGTTTTGATCAATTTTGGACTCTACCCTTTTCTATCTCACAGATAAATTCTCCTCTGCTCCTCTAGGCCCTCTGGACCCTCAAAGTCACATGAATAAAACATTGCAATACCTACAAATGACTTTGCGTAGAGAAATCAGAAAATGTCCAAGGGCAGCCAATGTGGAAAGTACTTGAACATGACTTCTACTGCAATCCATCACAAGCAGAGAGCTTGAGCAGCCACTCTGGGTTTTAATGGGTATGACCCACATTTCTACTGCAAAGCATTGTGTGGTATGGGTTGTCCTTGGTAAGAATGAAGTTCACTGATTTTTCCTGGTGAGCAAGCTCATATTTACTGATCAACTGTCTCCTGCTTCCTTCAAGAAGAAAGACTTCAGAAAGAAGTCTTTTTCTGTCCCTAGATCAGTCATAATGGCAAAGTGTAACAGCAGGTATGAAATATGACCAAGATATCGTTATTTAAAAAAAATCAATTCACCTGAAATCTCCCCTGACAAAAGTTGGTGAATCTAGGTGAGCTGAGAGCTTTTCAAGGCAGCTTTTTGTCCTTTTGTACTTGCATTCCTGGCTCCTGATATGGTGGCTGCCCTCATAGTGCAGCTGAAGTGACTAGCAAATGATGTTAGCCTCTATCTCACATCCCCCACTGTTCTCCCTGCCCACTTCACATCCTGCTACGCAGCTTCCTTTCCAGCACTCAAACACGTGGAAGCCTCAGCCTTCATATCTGTGTGTTTCTCTGTCTGAAGCATTGTGTTTGCCTAAGTTGGCTTATTTGTTTCACTGTGCAACAGAGTAAGAAATAATCTTAGTATCTACTTTAAATGATGCCGCTGATTCTGAGATTCAGACCTGGAGAAATATATCTTCCCTTAGAAGCCTTCTTACCACCGAGTTGAGATGCCCCACTCACTTCTATCCCTTCTTTTGTTATTCCCATGAGCAGTGATCATTTCCTCAGACTAATCCTTTATCTGCTTGTTTCAGCATTGCCATCTCATTCCACTGAGGCAGAAGCTCCTTGAGGGTAAGGCCCACATCTGCCACACTCTCCTGTATCCATACTATTAATACAGTTTGTGAAAAATAGAAGCCTCTCAGAAGTGGCTTCATGGCTAGAGAGAGCAGAGGTGCTTTCAACTATACATCAGCTGTCATGCTTAAATCTAAACCCTGACTTCCATATGGCCTCCCCAAAAAACTCATATGGTGTGGTATTTATTCTTTTTGGAACATCACTCAGCCAGTTGCTTCTGAAGTTAGACATGAAAGCTAGGCCTGCTTGATGATTAAGTCCTTTTTCTTCACTACCACTTTGCATTGAAATACTTTGAGAACACAAGTTAAAAACTATTTTTAAAATCTTGAGCATCATCACCTAGCTGGAGATGGAGTCAATGCTGTGCCATTCATTCATTTGAGGAGTAATGCCAAGCATGTTTTCTGCTCAGTTCACCAAGCTGGGTGATAGAGATTTCTAGACTAACAAACTCAAAAGTAATGTTCAGCTCAACAAATAAGCAACTTGCAAATGGCAAGTGCTATGTGCCAGTCGGGATTGTAGTATCTGCCAGCTTATTCTTTTGCCTCCCCAATTACCATAGTTATCCATCCCTCAGTGTCTGCCTCTTCAGCTTCCCACTACTTCTTCATGACTATGCCTCTCAGTTGAAAAGCTGTCTCTCCACCTGTGGGAAAAGACATAGCCCCAGTTGACCTCAAGATAACTCCATCTCTGCCTAAGGTGAAAGATCAAAAGAAGAGTTTGGCTCTCCTATTTTCTAGATTCTAAATCCCAGAAATGACCTCAACTGGGTTATATTTTGGGTCTTATGACTTTACTTGTTCTAATCACTGAAGTGAGAGGACTGCAATATTCAGAAAAGCCAAAGCTCAACTATCTGCCTCCTTCCATGGGCACCAGTTCCATCAGAATCATACACTGGGGACAGAAGGACAACAGTTGTTCAGAGAAGATGCACAGATAACCACCATCTGGAAATGTGACTCACCAGCTGCCACTAGATCCATACAAACATGAACACTGCCTGTCTTATTCATTGCTCTGTCCCTAGGAGTGAGGACCATTCTTTATCTGATGGGGGGGGTCCTATGAAATGACACAAAAATAGTATGTCATTATCTGAAGAGAAGATATGATTGCAGTGTAACATTCTTCATAAGAGATAGCTAAATGCCTGCCATTTCAAGACTCTGCTGTGAGGGACTGAGGGGCTGCAGAGTGGGAATATGAAAAGGAAGAGGAACACTCAAGATCCAGAGCCACAACTTCCCACGCATCTTAGATGAAATGCTGTTAGACTGTGAAAGGGCTTTGGAAAGTATTAGACAGCACGCCAATACAAAACATTTTATTGTTAATAGTCACCCAGGAAATGAATGCTCAGCAGAATTGCCTAAATAGATTCCTAAGAAGGAATGACAGGGGGAAAAAATGGAACTTTGTAGAATGTTCCCAATGGCAAAAATACTTAGACAACGGCAGCTCATTTTCTAAGATGATGGATTTAAGAAGCATAAATCAGTGGGTATCAGTACAAAATATTGTTTTAAAAGTCTGAAGATAACTCCTAATTAAAAATATTTTGAAGAATGATTTCAGTGGTAATAGCTCAATTCTGAGACCAAGCCTGTTTGTTTAACCCT